>NC_079391.1:2909204-3006704 GCF_029220125.1 Pseudoliparis swirei
CCCAATCCCCACCAAATGATGCCGATGAGCGATGTGCATATTGTTTAAGTCTGCTAATGTGGCCGCTGGAGGAGTGTTTTTTTTTTTTTCCTTAGGAGGCCGACATGCTGAACTCGTGTCCTTTTGAGGCGTTGGGTTATTTAAAGCCGGGGGGAGGTTCAACCCGACAAAAAAAACCTCTTTTTTTTTTAACGATTTACGCCAACTTCACCGTGAGGGAGCGTTGTTGGAAGAGCAACTTCCTGACCTGGCTCAGGGGTCACCGGGGTCAGCGGGCCCAGAGCACGGACATGAAAGAACGACATTTTTTTTCACGTTCACAATAAGTACATGATGCTCTTTTTTTTTACACTTTTAAACCGCACAAAATAAAAGTAATTTAAAAATGATAATGACATTTGAAAAAAAAAAAATTTAAACACTCAGTCAAGGGTGGAACTGAGCCTCCAGCTTGTGTCATCTGACCACCGCTGTAAACACCCATGGTCCCATGTCCTTATCTTGTGCTTTCACGTATATCTGGTTGAAGAGTCTACATTGGCGCTCCGAGGATTCGTCCTCGTTTTTTTTTTTTTACATTTTGGTCTCTTTTTTTGCTTTCTGATCCTAAAGATAATTATGGAACAAGCAAAATAAGAAGTTGTGGTTCAAGTAGGTCACGAGCCCCAGAGAGCTGCTTTTTTAATATGTGCTATCTATAAACAATTTTAAAAAATAAATAATAATCTGCAGACCATATGTATTGATTGGTATATAATCTGTACAGCGCCAGACGGGCTTGAATCATCCCGGAGAGAGAGAGAGAATGGCAAAAATGTGACAGATACACAAAGATTAGCAGATATCCACACACACACACACATATAGGGCGAGATGGGGGTCTGCCGGGCCCTCAGAGGGCTGATAAGAGTGGGCTCGGGCGATGATGAGGCCCACTCATGGATGCATTGTTCTCCTAAAAGGGGCGGATCTCCCCGTTGGGTTGGCTGGTTATGAAGCAGGGATTGAGGAGCGGCGAGAGGGTAATCATTATTGGATGTGACAGCGGCGGCCTGACAGCTGGGTCCAGTCCTGCTCCAGTGCTTGTTGTACAACAGGCCGGCTCCCACACACACACACATGACATACACACAACCCAAACAAGACTAAAAGACGTGTTTGTCGGGGGTTGTTTGTCTGTGTTTACCCCCCCGGAGGACGCTGTGTTCATTACACCTGGAGATATGAAACTGGTGGACTGAGTGAACACAATTCTTTCGGGCCAAAGGTCGAGAGACAGATGTAGTGTGTTTCTGAGCGGGGGTGCTGGAGAGAAACACGATGATGTCACGACAATCCAAAGAGGTGTTATCCTCTCAGGTGTGAGAATAAGCCTCAAACACCTCGAGGCAATTAGTCCCCCAAGACATGGAATATGTGAAGGATGATGTGGAGTTAAGGGGAACGTATGGATTCATCTGCTCTGATCTTTGGATCTTAAGATTAAATTCAGCAGGAATGCAGTAGGTAGTTTTTTTTTTTATACATTATGAGGTCAAACTAAAAGGTCAAGGGTCACTAACATCGCCACGATCCGCCCTCTGGGAACCTCGTTCTACAGTTGAGATACCTTCTCTGAGGAGGGACCGTCAGGTGAAGGGAACGTTCCATAAGCACCGAAAATAATGGTTCTTTAAAAGGATTTGTGGTTCTACGAAGAACCATCAGCTACTGAAGAACCGTTTATGTAATTAGAGACACCTTTATAGGTTCTTTGAATAACTCTTTAATGAAATGGTTCTTTAAAGAACCCTGGTTTGAAAGGTTCTTTGAGGAACCAGAATTGATGCTTTAAAGAACCATTTTTTAAGGTTCTTTGAGACACCTTTATAGGTTCTTTGAATAACTCTTTAATGAAATAGTTCTTTAAAGAACCCTGGTTTGAAAGGTTCTTTGAGGAACCAGAATTGATGCTTTAAAGAACCATTTTTTAAGGTTCTTTGAGACACCTTTATAGGTTCTTTGAAAAACTTTTTATGGAAATGGTTCCTTAAAGAACCCTGGCTTGAAAGGTTCTTTGAGGAACCAGAAATGGTGCCTTAAAGAACCATTTTTAAGGTTCTTTGAGACACCTGTATAGGTTCTTTGAAGAACTACTTAATAGAAATGGTTATTTAAAGAACCCTGGTTTGAAAGGTTCTTTGTGGAACCATATATGGTGCCTTAAAGAACCACTTTGTCAAGGTTCTTTGAGACACATTTATGGGTTCTTTGTGGAACTATTTAATGGAAATGGTTCTTTAAAGAACCCTGGTTTGAAAGGTTCTTTGTGGAACCATATATGGTGCCTTAAAGAACCATGTCGTGAAGGTTCTTTGAGACATCTTTATAGGTTCTTTGAAGAACTATTTCAGGAGTTGGTTATTTAAGGAACCCTGGTTTGAAAGGTTCTTTGTGGAACCATATATGGTGCCTTAAAGAACCACTTTGTCAAGGTTCTTTGAGACACATTTATGGGTTCTTTGTGGAACTATTCAATAGAAATGGTTATTTAAAGAACCCTGGTTTGAAAGGTTCTTTGTGGACCCAGAAATGGTTCTTCTATGACATCACTCTGAAGAACCATTTACGGTGATTTTCTCTGTGGGTTCACTCACAAAAGAAGAAGAAAACATCTGAAACAAAGAGCTGGCGTGTGAAATAGAGCAGCTTCCTAGAACAGAGGATCCTCGTTGGAAAACCGAGAGCATCGCGGGTCAAACTTCAAAGCGGCCGAGTCGACCAATCGGCTGGCGGCTCTCGGCCGTGTTTTTGATTCAACGGGCCGACTGTGTACAGTAGGAACACGAATGGGAGGAGCGGCGCTTTGTCACCGTCGGTCGGCGCTTTAAGCGCAATGGGCCGATCATAACAACGTGGGTTTTGAGTGCCAAGAACAACACTTGTGTGAGCAGGTACACAACACACACACACACACCATGTGCTCACAGGTGCTCACTGTCACTCTTTAATAGTAGTAAGTGGGTACAACCTTATCAAAGTGTGGATACGTCAGGTCTCCTCTGACCTCGGGCCCTTGGCATGCTGAGCCAATCAAAAGGCTCGATTGTAGGGAATTCAAGAAGGAAGTCCAGAGAGTCCAACAAGGTGACAGAGATGTGGGGAAAAAGTTGATAAAAGTTGCTCAATCGTCTCTTTTCGGCGTTTTAAAGTGTTCCCATTTTTTTTACATCTCTTTTTATTGCAATAATTGTTTAACTTCACCTCCGAGACTCGCCGTTTTGGTTTTTTCTGGATGGAAATGCAAAATCCGTCCAGACCTCAGCGTTCTCCCCAAGGTGGCTGAATCTCAAAAGTACACGGAAGAAACACTCGGTAAATAATTAATACGCAAATGCTAATTATGAAACCGAAACAAGTGAGTTTACACTCGGGTAAAATCATGATTTGAGTAGAAATCAACAATCTAAACAGCGTTGTTTATTTAAACTCTGGTAGATGTTGTAGTTTGGGTTCATTAGTTTCTGTGTCGGGGATCAAAATGATTTTGACCTACAGTAAATATTCTGTTTCTTGACAAACCGTATCATACTGAATGGGTTTCTACCGCTTTCTAAAAGAGATTTTAAGAATGATAAACAAATGAGCATCAACAACACATAGGGGATAACTTCAACTCCTGCCATGAAAAATTCTCTGAACGCGAAAAAATGCGTTCATATATTTAGGCGGCTCGAGAATGTGAGTGACAACTGGATGGTGGAGACCATCCATCTTTAATTATGCGTGGTCATCGTGGTCGTCGTGGTTTCACAGCAGCTAATGCCCAGATTTTGAATCCCTCCAATTGGCTTCATCGCCGTGCCGACGAGAGGATCTGCCCATCCAACAGGTGATGACGAGGAGGAGGAGGAGGCTCCGCTCGCCCGTGTTGGTACAGCTGCTTCTCCTCCGGCCTCAAAACCAGCAGCAGCAACAGCTGGAAGGACGGAGGCTCCGTCTGGATCAGGAGGCCAAAAGTGATGGAAACTGATATTTGTGTGGCCGCGATGTCGAGCTCTGGGGCCAAAGGGCCCCGCTGGATACCAAAAGACAAATATATATATATATATATATAAATATATATATATATGTAAATAAATATATATATATACATATATACATATATATATATACTGTATATATATATATATCAAGATATATATATTTATTTTTATTTATTTAATTATATGTATATGTATATAAACTATATATAAATATATGTATATATATATTTATATATTAAATAACTAATATTATATATATATAAATATATATATATATATATATACACCTTTATTTTAATTTCTTCATCTAGAGGCAACACCATTCCTCCGTGTGGTTTGATTATACCAGGGGGACAATAATAATAATAATAATATCAATAATAGGCTGATACGATAAAGTATTTGTGCTCAACTCATAATAGATAGTAAAAGATGCTATTTGGGTTTATGTTAGTCGAAGATGAGCTCTCACTGTCAGTGATCATTATTGACATCGAGGGCCATCAACTCCCTCTCTCTCTCCCTCCCTCTCTCTCTCTCTGCCTCCCCCTCTTTCTCTCCCTCCTCCCTCTCTCTCCTTCCCTCCCCTCTCTCCCGCTGTCACCTCTCCCATCGCCATGGCAGCATCCAAAGCAGCTTGCATTTAAATTTGGCCGCCCGAAGTTACTTATTTCATTATCGATCATCCGTAATGTTGAATCAATGTTCATCTTGTTAGGCAGTGATAGTGGAGCAGGAGTTACTCACTCCTCTACAGAGTGACTCTACCCTGCAATCAATGGCTGGTGATACTGATACAGATGGAGAGAGATGGAGAGAGAGAGAGAGAGAGAGAGAGAGAGAGAGAAAAATTAAACAAAAAACTACACACAGAAACATGGAGGTGCCATCTGGAACCGAAAATTGTTCTTCAGAGTGATGCCATAAAAGAACCATTTATGGTTCCATAGAACATTTCAAACCAGGGTTCTTTAAAAAGTTATTCAAAGAACCTATAAAGGTGTCTCAAAAAACTTATGACAATGGTTCTTTAAAGCACCATTTCTGGTTCCACAAAGAACCTTTCAAACGAGGGTTCTTTAAAGAATCATGTACTTAAAGAGTTCTTCAGAGAACCTATAAAGGTATATTAAGGAACCTTCAACCAATGGTTCTTCAAGGCACCATTTCTGGTTCCTCAAATAACCTATAAAGGTGTCTTAAAGAACCTTAAAATGGTTCTTCAAGGCACCATTTCTGGTTCCTCAAATAACCTATAAAGGTATATCAAAGAACCTTAAAAAAATGGTTCTTCAAAGAACCATGTCCTTAAATAGTTCTTCAAAGAACCTATAAAGGTGCCTCAAATGAGAAAATGGTTCCTTAGGTGATGGTTCTTCGTGGAACCACAAAGCCTTTTAAAGAACCATTTGAGAACCCTCATTGTTCCATGTGTACCTCCATTGAAGCGTTGTTGAAGGCCGAACTGACCTCTGCCCTCTCCTCTGAGCGTTGTGTTACCATGTGGTGACGCTCAGGTGCAATCACTATTATTATTATTATTAGGAATGCAAAGTGATAATATTCATATTCAGCTGATCTGAGTTCACGTGCTGCAGTTAGACGTTAATGACGTGTTTCATGTTTTTAGTTCCGTGACCCTTGACCCTTGACCTGCAGCACGAGCCTATACAGTGGGTATGGAAAGTATTCAGACCCCTTTACATGTTTCACTCTTTGTTTCATTGCAGCCGTTTGCTAAAATCAAAAAAGTTCATTTTATTTCTCATTAATGTTCACTCAGCTCCCCATATTGACAGAAAAAAACAGAAATGTGGACATTTTTGCACATTTATTAAAAAAGAAAAACTGAAATATCACACGGTCATAAGTATTCAGACCATGTGATATTTCAGTTTTTCTTTTTTAATAAATTCGAAAACATTTCTACATGTCTGTTTTTTTCTGTCCAGATGGGGAGCTGAGTGAACATTAAAGAGAAATAAAATGAACTTTTTTGATTTTAGCAAACAGCTGCAACGGAACATCGGCTGTATCAGTTTGTTATTTTACAACCAGGAAAAAGAAGTTTTGATAGTCCCGAGAAAACTTACAAGAATTTGCATCAAAGCGTCCGGTTATGCACGTAGAGAGAGAAACATGCAGTGATAACAGCATCTAATTATGATTATTAAATATAATCAATCGGAGCAATTTCTGAAAAATCGCCGCTTTTCCAATTGAGTATTCCACTTGTAACGTCACATACACGTGATATTTCAGTTTTTCTTTTTTAATAAATGTACAAACATTTCTACATGTCTGTTTTTTTCTGTCAAAATGGAGTGCTGAGTGAACATTAATGAGAAATAAAATGAACTTTTTTTATTTTACCAAATGGCTGCAATGAAACAAAGAGTGACACATTTTAAAGGGGTCTAAACACTTATGACCATGTGATATTTCAGTTTTTCTTTTTTTAATATATGTGCAAAAGTTTCTACATGTCTGTTTTTTCTGTCCAGATGGGGAGCTGAGTGAAAATTAATGACAAATAAAATGAACTTTTTTGATTTTAGAAAATGGCTGCAATTAAACAAAGAGTGAAACATTTTTAAAGGAGTCAGAATACTTTCCCTTCATACGATGACAGAAAAATATAAACATAATATTGCGGTTTAATCCGGATTATCGGAACGACATTTAGAGGAAGTGTATGAATCAGTGGGGTTGTCGTCACTTATGTGAAAGAACTACGAGTAAAAACTACAGAAAGGTATAAAACGTGCTTATGATTCATTTTTATATATATAATAAATGAATGATTCTCCCCGTGGATTTCACTTCTCCCTTGTTTATAAGTTAAAATATCTATGTGCTGATTACACATTATACACATTGTATAAACTGCTGGTTGAAGGTGTGTTCAGGGCCTAAATCTAGGTGCCCCACTCTGCCTGTTTAAAAGTAGTCGTATAGAACCTGAACTTATTAATGTGAAACACTCACACGTTGATCCTCTGTCTTAACCCACTTTAATAAGTTGCACTCCATTGACTATTAATTTGTTTCCAGATGCTGTGAGCAGGCTCCAAAATCATTTTTTATTCAACTTTTTTTGAATGCAAATCAAAAAGTTAGGCCGTCAAATTTAATATGCATGATTGGTTGGTGTAATGTAATTAAAAATAATACTATTGAAATTATTTCAAACAGAGGACGATGAAGAAAAAAAAATTAAACTTTAAATGTATTTTTCAAAGTACACTTGCTTCATGCAAAGAAGAACAATTAATTTTTTTTGAGACACTAATTCATTTATTGGATTAAGCGTCGCTGTTGAACACGGCACCGTTTATGGGGCCTTTATGTCCCCCTAATGGGACACGGGTTTGGGAGAGCTTATGCAGAGACTCAATGTGTTGCTTTTTTTTTTAGGTTAGCCACAGATTTAAGTTGGAAGAACATTTCTGATTAACAACAACAGAATATTTCCCCACAGCTCCTGGTAATTACTCCGTAATAAGATATGATAATAAACCCAAAGTCACCGGAATGAATTACACGGTGACTTACTCCCCCCTCCCGTTGTATGTTTTATCATTTAGTTTCATCACTCTGACAGATGTCGAATATATGGCAGTTTATTTATTAGCTTTATTATAGCTGACAGGGCAGTTTTTCACGAACACGTTGAAAAACGCTGTAAATCACTCACACTGCAAATATATATTATTATATAATAAAATATAATATGAGCAGCAGCAGCGAGAGATAGACTCCTGAAACTGAAGACGGCAAATTCATGAGGAACAAACTCGGCACACTCAAGAAGAAGAGCTCTGAGAGACCAGAGGAGGCTCTCTCTCTCTCTCTCTCCCATCTGCTCTCTCCTCCTTCTCTCTCTCTCTCTCTCACCTCTCTCCCCTCTCCTCTCTCTCTCTCTCTCTTTCCTCTCTCCCCTCTCTTCTCTCTCCCCTCTCCTCTCTCTCTCTCCCATCTGCTCTCTCTCTCTCTCACCTCTCTCCCCTCTCCTCTCTCTCTCTTTCCTCTCTCCCCTCTCTTCTCTCTCTCCTCTCTCCTCCTTCTCTCTCTCTCTCTCTCTCACCTCTCCTCTCCTCTCCTCTCACCTCTCTCCCTCTCTCCTCTCTCTCTCCTCTCTCCTCTCCTCTCTCCTCTATCCTCTCTCCTTCTATATCTTTCTCCTCTCTCCTCTTTCTCTCTCCTCTCTCCTCTCTCTCTCTCTCTCTCTCCTCTCTCCTTCTCTCCTCTATCCTCTCTCCTTCTATATCTTTCTCCTCTCTCCTCTCTCTGTCTCTTCTCTGCTCTCTCCTCTCTCCTCTCTCTCTTTCTCTCTCTCTCTCTCTCTGACATGCACGCGCACACACACGCACTTTAAACTATACACACACAAAAAAAGCATCCAACTGTCATTAATTGCGTTTTTCTTGTTGAAAAAAAGATTTATTTTATTTTGTAGTTATGGAAAAACATCTCAAAGTGTAATTTGAAGTGCCGCCGTGTGAAGCCTTTGATCTCGCGGGTTTTGCAGAGTCCCGGTGCGTCACGTGCGCGACGTGCATTGCGTCAGCAGCCCGGTGTCGAGCGGCGCGTGCACGTGACTGCTCACGAGAAGGTGAAACTGTGTCATCTGCATAATTAAACCGTGAAACAGCCCTCGAGTCTCTTTCTACTGCAGCTGCACACACATGCAGTCAAGAACAGTCAATGAAGTAGATGTAAGAAATAAAACAATAATAATAATAATATTAATCAATAATAAAAAATACTTTAATAAATGTAAATAATAGATACATAAGGGGTCAAAATGACGTAAGCATGTGGTTAAACGTGCTGCATGTTGAACGTGTACCACTGGGTTAGTTTACTGTTTACTGAGACTTTTTTTAGGAGGGGGGAGGTGAGTCTGGAGGGGTTGAGTCTGAGGGGGGCGAGTCTTAATGCTTTTATGGCCACGCTAGCTTCCCGGGTCGGTGTGAAAGTGTTAAGTTAGTGCGTGGTGCGTTTGATTGGAGGCAATAAATCAGACACAGTGCTTGGCGTGGGTGGAGTCGAGGGAGGGGGAGGGGGAGGCTGGGGGGGGGGCGTCCGATGCGACGTGGTCCCGGGGAATGAAGAGACACGTGTCCATCCGGACTCCGAGCGCTGCTTAGTGGACACCAGCAGTCAGACACCTCGCTCACATGTATTCTCTCTCTCTCTCTCTCTCTCTTCTCTCTCTCTCTCTCGTTGTATTCTCTCTTTTTTTTAAGTTCTCTTTTCTTCTATACACTTATGCACTTATCTTTAACCACCCTCCACTTCACTGTCTGGACCCCCTCAGTGTGCAGGTCGATCTTATACGTGTGTATTTGAGTGTGCGCGCGCGCATGCCGTGCCGTGTGTGTGTGTGTGTGTGTGTGTGTGTGTGTGTGTGTGTGTGTGTGTGTGTGTGTGTGTGTGTGTGTGTGTGTGCGTGCGTGTGCGCGCGTGCGTGCGTGCGTGCGTGCGTGCGTGCGTGCGTGCGTGCGTGTGTGTGTGTTCAGCGTGCGCGTGCTATTGACTGCTATGTAGTGATTACCATTCCGGTCGGATGGCACCAGCGCGCCGCTGTAATTAATAACCCCGTAATCCGGGTTGGGGTGGATGTCGGGGAACACACACAGATCCAGGACCAGCAGCGAGGCGGATCCGTGTGGGTCTGATGCAGCTCCATGAGACATTAGAACTGCCATTATCTCCCCCAGACAATGATAACTATCTGCTTCCAAAGAAGATTAAAGGTTTATATACAAGTTGAAGAATTCTTGGAAATCGCATGATCAAAAAAAAAAAAACTTACACGCAGATTGATGAGATTTCATCTCGCTGTCAATAAAACATGTAAGACTTATATTCAAATAAAGTGGGTGGAATATTAAAGTCAAACCTCCTGCAGTTGTTTTGCACACGATTAACAAAACAGATGCTGGTACAGAAAATTGGTGTAAATGCGATTATATTGTTGTTGATTATTGATTCCTGGAATTTCAATTTTGACTCCTTGTTTTTCTTTTTTTTAATCCGTATTATTTACAAGAAACATCCGGGTTGCATCCGTATTATCAAGTGGATTTATTATGGGCTGCCTTCTGTTTGGTTTTCGTGGTGGATTAAGAGAAAAAAGTATTTAGAATAAACTAAATTATTTGTTGACTTATAAGCTTTTCTTCGAGCGACCTGTTTATTTACTCAGTATCACTATTGTTATTATTACTTGATATTATATATATATATATATTATTTATTATTATTATGTTGCATTATTATTGTTATTATGGCGGGAAAAAATTACATATACATAAATATAATTATATATATATATATATATATATATGTGTGTGTGTGCGTGTGTGTGTGTGTGTGTTTGACTTGTGAAGTCAGTGTTGATTCCCTAGAATAAACATGTTCCAATCCACTAACGTGTTTATTACTCGTCGTTGTTATTCTTCATTAACAGCATAACGCGCCTCTTCATCATCATCTGTGTGATGTCAAGTGGCGACATGCGGCCCGTTTGATGTCTCAAATTAAAGCCTGAATGGACTCCGCCACCAAGAAGTCCGTAACACCTCCGAGCCGGTGTAAGAAAACACAGCTCGAGCTCCAGTGACACGGCGATAAATAACAAAAAAGGTGTGCACGTGATCCGGGGTCATTACGAGGCAAGCAGAAACAAGTTCATGATTACCATTTTTTTTTTTTTGGGTGCGTTTGACACTGTCCACTGACGTGTTTTTGTTTAATATAGAAGAATGTCGGTTTAAAAAAAAATGTATTTAATTATCATAAAAATAAAGGACACTGACTTTCTCGATTTTTACTTTTAATCGAGTCTCCAAGTATCAAAGTGTCTTATCTTGTGTTAAAATATATTTTTTAAATACTTTTTTTTTTTTTAAGTGAATCGGTTGTTTACATCAAAATACTTAATGTTGCGAAAAAAAATTCGATACTGATAATTAACACAAATAACAAACGCAATAGATTGCGCGAGCCACAAAATGAGAATTGAAAAGCCCATTCAAATAAGAGCTCGCGACGTCAGTGTGCACTTATCCGAGAAAAGAAAGCGAGGGAGGGAGGGACTGTAAGAGAGAGAGAGAGAGAGAGAGAGAGAGAGAGAGAGAGAGAGAGAGAGAGAGAGAGAGAGAGTGAGGCTGTTTGGTGAGCGGTGTGTGTGTGTGTATGAGAGGGTGCGATTTGAGAAATGGGAGGGGCTTCTAAACGACTAGAAATGTCAATCTGAGCAAGGGAGTCCCAATAATCTAAAGCAATCTGTAAGGACCTGACCTTAGTCCATCCAGATCAATAGGGAAGTGAGGGTGGAAAGAAGAAGAAGGAGAAGAAGAAGAAAAAGAAGAAGGAGAAGAAGAGGGAGAAATAAGGGGCGCAACCGGATCGTGCACACTGGCTGTTCCCGAGGACATATAGACTTCCCTTTGCTCTGCACCTTTTGTTGCTCCTCATGCTCACACTGTAAAAGTGGATATCGAGGCAGTTCCCTTGCTTTGTGTGCTCGCAGCAGAGACTCTTTTTTTTTTATCCCCCCTTTTTTTCTTCCCTTCCCGCCCCGCCATGTCGTTCCCTCAGCTGGGATATCAGTACATCCGACCGATATACCCGCCGGAGCGCCAGGGGATCGCCGGCAACGCCGCCCGGGCCGCCGCCGGGACCGAGCTCAGTCCGTCGGGCGCGCTCTCCAACGTGCTCTCCTCCATGTACGGGTCTCCGTTCGCGGCGGCGGCGCAGGGCTACGGAGCGTTTCTGCCCTACTCGAACGACATATCCATTTTCAATCAATTGGTGAGTCATCCGCAGTGTCTCTCTCTCTCTCGCTCTTTTTAAAGTCACACCGTAACTTTTTTTTATTTTATTTTTTTTACCTTTCACCTCCAAAAAAAAGAAATATGCAGCAGGTCTCCGGGATGTTTATCCGCACTTTTTTTTTTTGGAGCGTAAACTTTTCTTTTTTTTGGAGCGCCGCGCGTCGGAGGCTTTTTGAGTGAAATTTTCTTTAAAAGTGTTTTTAAAAAAGGTGGTATATTACGAAGCCTCTTCTGGCTTATTGTTACATCATTTTCTCACAGTGAAAAGAGTGAAAACAATGCTGCTACGTGAAGGTTTACGAGACTATCGGTGGGGAATAAGTGCGTAAAAGTACAAAATGTTTGCTATAAATTTGAAGAAAAACAGAATTAAAAAAAATCCATTACGTTTCTTGAGGTACAAATGAAAAAAATACTTTTGTTCTGTTTTTACTTTTGTTTGTTTACACTCATAGGCTACCCTCGTTGTTGTGTTATTAAACCCTCGCGTCACACTGCGTGGCTTAATTACATGCCTCGTGAAGAATAATTATCCACATTAATATGTGAAGTCGTCTCTAAGAAAGCCCTCTGACTCTGTGACTCTTTGTCTTTGCAGGGTGCTCAGTATGAACTCAAAGACAGCCCCGGGGTGCAGCACCCAGGCTTCGCCCACCACCACCCTGCGTTCTACCCATACGGCCAATATCAGTTCGGCGACCCATCCAGACCCAAAAACGCCACCAGGGAGAGCACCAGCACCCTGAAGGCCTGGCTCAGCGAGCACCGCAAGAACCCGTACCCCACCAAGGGGGAGAAGATCATGCTGGCCATCATCACCAAGATGACCCTCACCCAGGTGTCCACCTGGTTCGCCAACGCGCGGCGGCGGCTCAAGAAGGAGAACAAGATGACCTGGGCCCCGCGGAACCGCACCGACGAAGAGGGGAATGTTTACGGCAGCGATCACGAGGGGGAGGAGGGGGACAAGAGGGAGGACGAGGAGGAGATCGACCTGGAGAACATCGACACGGAAAATATTGAGAACAAGGACGACTTGGACGACCAGGACGACCTGCACTCCGACATTAAACTCGACGGGCGGAGCGACTCGGAGATTTCGGACGGCTATGAGGATTTACAAGGGCCCGACCAGAGGTTTCTCAAGGCGGTGCAGGGGAAAGAGGGCAAGGACGCGGAGCGGGGAGGAGAGCTCTTCCACCACCACCACCATCACCACTCGTCTTTGGACAGCAAGGCGGCGCAGGGCAACGGCGAGCCGCTCAAACTTAACCCGGTGTCCGTGAGCTCGCCGCCCTCGGAGAACCACCCGGCCCCCCCGGCCCAGAAGCCAAAGATCTGGTCCCTGGCGGAGACGGCCACGGCCCCGGACAACCCGCGCAAGTCGCCGCAAATGAACGGCGGCGGCGGCGGCGGGCACTCGGCGGCGGGAGGGGGGCACGCGGCGGCGCAGACCATCATGGCCCCGCACAGACTCATCTCGACGTGTCCCGTTGGGAAAATCCACCAGAACTGGACGAACCGAGCCTTCTCGGCGCACCAGCTGGCTTTACTGAACTCCAACCACTACCTGGGACTGGCCAACCAGGCCACCGCCACCGGCCTGGCCCTCTACAGCAGCAGCAGGCACGCGGAGGACAAGAGCCATAGTTCAGAGACTTCAGGTACATGTCCCCGACACTGAGACGCGCACGTGAGACTCACTACACAACAAAAAGAAAGACAAAAAGACACTATAGTCTCCGATGCCCGTCACTCATTTCTATTATTTTATTTTTTATTTTATTTTTAAACTCCTTTTGCCTTCTTTGCCTGCTCAATGGATTTAGTTTTGTCTCTTTTTTTCTTCTTCAGGCTACACAGATGAACAGTGTTACAATATAATAGCTTACAGAATACAGTGTGTGTGACGTATGCGCGTGCGTGTGTGTGTGTGTGTGTGTGAGAGTTCGTGTGTGTATGTGTGTGTGTCTAACTGCTTTGAGAGAAATTATAAAAAGAAAAGCTTAAAACTTAACAGAAAGCATTTAAGACAACAACAAAAAGTCACACGTTGAATTGGGTGAAAAGTGTTCTTAACTTCCGGTTCCTCTTTTATCTGGTACTTCCATGTTGAGGCCCACGTGCTGTTATTCGATGGTTTACATGAGTCCCTCATCCTATTGAAAGCCAATTTATACTTGTTCAACATTAAATTCACTGAAACCCGGGATGGGAGGTTCAATGAATGCGTTTTTTTTTTTAATGTTTTTTTTCATTGCCACAATTTCAGAGAGATCTTATAGTGCCTTGGATGCAGAGAAGAAGAAGAAAAAAGTTGTTAAAAACATCTTTCCACCCAGTTCAAAGAGAGCGAGGCTGTCAATATGACATTGGGATTTTTTTTTCTGATGCCATATCACATTTTAATTTTTTCTTCTTCAAACGCAATATTTACCCAAATTAAGCTTTTATTCTAGGATTGTTTTTCTTCCTTTTTTTTTTTTTTACCCCTGTGTGTGTGCGCGTGCGCGTGTGTGTTTTTTTTGTCGTCAAGGCCTATGTTACACTTACTTGTTTGGTCATGCAAATGAGCTCAATGCAAATTCACTTCAGGCTCCTTTTTTGAAAAGGCAATTGTCACCTTTTATATCTTTTTTAAAAATGTTTTTTGTTTGTTGCTTTTTCCCAAAAGCTTTTTTTATCAGTCAGATTTATTTTGAGATCAACACACTCTAGCTTCTGTTCCCCCACCTCAGGCCTCAGACCGTCTCTCTCTCTCTCTTTCTCTCTCTCCATAACCTCACACCAATCCTCTTTATTCTTTTAGTATTTTTTTTATTTGAATATGGAATGTAAAATAAGAATAATACATCTCTGTATACTTACATTGTAAGCATGTCCCGTGTAAAACTGCTAATGTAATAATGTATGAACCTGTAGTCTGTGAGTTTGTTTTTCCTTTTCATTTCTTTCCTTTTTTGTAAGTTCTGTGAGGATTTGATGTTCAAAATGTTTTTTGTATATAAAGTTAAGAATATGTACATACTTGTGAACCAAATTGTACAAGAAAGTCTATATTTTGGCTAATAAATGAACTGCTGCAACTTTAAAGGAATTGCTAGTTTCTTGGCCAAGGTATATTTTGACAGCTGCTCTTTTTTGTTTGTTTGTTGGATGGTTGCTCTCATTGTGCACTGCAAGCTTGAATTGCGTCGCTTTGGTTTTTGGGGTGCGCGTGCTCGTGGGCAGCCCGAGGCGCACACGTTCGTCCCGTGGCACTGATAAGTAAATATTCTATATTTATCACACTTTTGTGGCGGAGGGACTTTAAGGCTAATTAGCCAGTGTTGCGGCGTATATTTTGGATATTAATGCTTTTTGGGGGGATTATCCACACAGGCGTGACACAAATTACGAATTATTTAATGAATTTTTCGTCTGTAATTGCATAGTTCATAAAGAGACTTTAAGGTTATGATGGATTCTATTTGGTAAAAGCTGAGGATGGATTTGTGGATTTGTGGCTTCTCAGATCGCATCGTGCGCAATTTATATCTCCATATATCATAAAATGTCCCTCGCGCTGCTCTTTGGGTATAATTGTAATATAATGTGGCGGTAGAAGTAATAATAATAACATAATTGATCGCGTTTGCCCGCGATGTGATCATTTTTGCCTGCGCGAGCCATTATCAGAGGAACTTTATGTAAACTCATAGTGTTGGAGCTCCCTCTACAGTCACATGCAGCCGGCATGGCGCGCGCGCGCACTCACAGAGCCGCTGGGGTCTCAATTCATGTCGGCACATTTCTGATTTATCCATCAGGTGTGATATCAAATTCGATTTTACATTTTCTTTATATTAATCAGACATTTTGTTTTAACGTATTTGAGCCTTTGTGGCGATTTCATGACGTCACAATGAATCACTTGTTTTGATGCGTAAAAAAAAAAAAGCAAGCATAATATATACATCTTTTTTAAAGACATGTAAAAAAAAAATACAATAATTTTAGCCCATATTATCAAATACATCTTTTAAAAATAGTATATAAATAGCAATAAATAGATTAGTGTGCGTCACAATGGGCAACAATTACGCATATTATGCAAATATACCCAAAGGTGCAATAAAGCAAAACCTGTAAAATATAACAAGTAGATCAAATATAGCTCTCTTTTTTAATTAGCTGTAATATTGAAGAATATTTTATGGCTGCCGTGACTTCTCAATTATCCTTAATAAAACAAATTTAAAAAGCTTCAATCGTTTCACTTCATTCCAGCGGTATGAAGAGATAAAAGTAGAAAAATAAAATAAAATATGAGATAAAAGGGAAAGGAAGAAAGAAAAGAAAACAGGAAAGAAAAATACAGTCAATATTTATATTATTCAAATGTTGCCGATATGATAACACACTCTCTGCAGCCTCAGATCACACATGAAAGTCGTCATGCAAATGGTTTTGTTTTATCCAACTTATTATAATACTAGAACATAAATATATAAATGTTTAACACGTCCACAAATGTATTTTAGGAGACTTAAAAACTTCCATACACTCAAAACGAAAAGCACCCCTCGATGAGATGTTAATGATGTATTAATTTCAGATGTTTTAGAGGACTCGGCTTTTATATTGTAAACCCCAGTGTGTCTGACATTCCTCAGCAGACTCTTTTAAAGTCAGCCAAAGGAAGAGAAGAGCTCGCGCAGCTTCCTCTCGTTGTTGAAACAAACCCCACGCGCACCACGCTGCCTTCCTGTCCAATCAATTACCTTCCCTTAAGAGCCCCGATGCATATTAATAAGTGGATGATTGATTGTAATCGTGTTTATTTCCTTGTTGTTGTTGTTTTCTTCATATTCTTTCCCAAGTTGCTTAGCATTACAGCTAACAGGTCATTCTAATACCATACAAAAGGGACATTTAGGGTTTTCCTATGGAATGTTACAATCAAATAAAATCAGAATTAATATAAAAACATTATATAAATGTTTTAAAAAACCTCAGTTTGATAAGACTCACGGTGAATGTGTGTAATACTGTAATAACTGTGTAATAAACACAAGGTGGGATGGACCGTGTAAATAACGATGCTCCTTGTCCACAGGCCGCGTTGGCCCGCAGGGGCCTCAGAACAAGCCACTTCTTGATCACTGAAATGCTACTGAGGGCCACAGATCGTGTCTGTGGAGCTCAGGGCCTCTCTCTCTCTCTCTCTCTCTCTGATCAGTGCATGAAATTAGGGATTAAAATGCCTCGGCAGAAACAAAGTGATCATCACGGCGCTATTTATGTCGCCATACGTGTCCAACCTGCTCCCGGTTACAAAGAGCAAGTGGAATGCATTAGCCGTGAGCCGAGCTGCACGCGCACCGGTTCCACGTGCACCGCGTCCCCTCGTTTTCCTTTAAGTGGATGTTCTCCATGCAGCTAATGAGCAATAATCAACAGCGACTCCTCTTCTTATTTTTCAAAAGGTCCACGCTCAGAGTCTGCTCTGCAGGGTGACCCCGCCCCTATGAGAGAGAGAGAGAGATGGGGAGAAGTGAGAGAAGCTCAATACAAGAGGAGCTCATACAAAAATAATCAAAATGAGATGTATGGTGGTTTTTTCCCCGATACAGATGTCCCACATTGTAAAACATATAGATCCTCAATACTCGCCGTCTCATAATTATTCATTATGACGAATGTGGGGAACGATTTTGACATGTTGACACTCCATTTCCAATCAATCGCATCATGTATGACTGCATACATGGAGGGGAGGGGGGGGGGGGGGGTGCACTGTTAAACAGCCATTTAGAAAGTGGGTGTGGGGGGGGGGGGGTATTGAGAAAGATGGAATCATTTTAAAAAGAGGACATCTAATCTGTCTTATTTTTTTGGGGAAGTGTCTCATTGATCCGGGACGGAGGAGGACGGAGGAGGAAGGAGGAGGACGGAGGAGGATGGAGGAGGAAGGAGGAGGACGGAGGAGGAGGAGGACGGAGGA
The DNA here is from genome assembly GCF_029220125.1 of Pseudoliparis swirei. NCBI lineage: Eukaryota > Metazoa > Chordata > Actinopteri > Perciformes > Liparidae > Pseudoliparis > Pseudoliparis swirei. The sequence goes on from NC_079391.1 coordinate 2,927,063, forward strand.
GGACGGAGGAGGAGGACGGAGGAGGAGGACGTCTCCGTCCCTCTCCGCCCCGATGGAGCCGTCAGACGGCCACGTGGAGTAAATAAACACCGGGAGCGGCCGGTCGGAGAGAGAGAGAGGGCCAGAGGTGCCGTGTGAAAAGAGGAGGCTCGCTGCAAAGAAAAGGGGCAGGAGTGGGGGGTCAGCCTTGTGTTTGCACCCCATCCTCCTCCTCCTCCTCCTCCAGGCCCCGTCCTGCCACACCCCCTCCTGCCACCGAGACAGACAAATGTCACCTCCTTTGTGGACCCGGTCAGGCTTAGAAGCGGCCCACTGTCTTTGTGCGGTGGACTAATCCTTTTATGAGCCACTGTCGACCCATCCGCCCCCCCCCCCCCCCTCCACACACACACACACACACACACTGCATGGCCCGGGCCCAAGAGAGGAGCTGCACTCGGCCTCCAGCTGACCACAGGAGGAGCATGGAACACATGTCCACCACACACACCACATAGCTTTATGGCGGCGGCGGCAGCGGTGGCGGATCTCCAGAGCTGCGAAGAAGAAGAGGAGGAGGAGGAGGAGAGGCTCCATTCTAATCGAAGAAGATGCCTTGACTCCTTATGGCACATTCATTATGGAGGAGTGTGTAAGTGAAAGTGCAGCGGGCAACACGTGAAAGAATAGCCGGGGGAAGAGAGAGAGAGAGGGAGAGAGAGAAGAGGGTGTTGTTGCGTTTCTCCCGGGGCTGAGCGTAAAGGACAAAAGGGCCCCCAGAAAGGAGGGACATTCTCTGGGGTCCGGAGCGGCAGAGAGGGAGGGCACTGATTTCATGCCTTTTGTTGACGGACGTTAGAGAGAGAGATAGAGAGAGAGAGAGAGAGAGAGAGAGAGAGAGAGAGAGAGAGAGAGGAATTCTTTCACCAAATCCGGAAAAAAAGGCAACAAGTGGGAAAAAAAGGGGGCCGACGGGGCCAGAAGGAGAGGCGTTGAGGGCCTTTTGCCGTTCACCCGGCTGAAAGATTGTGCTTTTCTCATCCCCCCCCCCCCCCCCCCTCAGATCCTTCAGCCGGGGTCCAGAGTTACAGGCCAATTATGGAGATGCGGCTTTGAAGCGGAGCGGAGCTTCTTTTCTCCTCCTCCTCGGGACAAAGCCGAGGCGGAGAGGAGCTCCTCGCGCAGCCGCCGCCGCTGCTGCTGCACGGAGCGCGCCGCGGCTCCGGGATGTGCACGCGCACTTGACTTTTCTGCTCCGGCTCACACACACACGACACACAATGTTGTGGTTAGTGCATGCGCGGTGATGTTGGGGGATGTGTGTGTTTTTTTAAAGTGAAAGAATGTGATGAGCACGATGTGGAAATGTGCTCCTGAGGTCGTTGATCACGTGTTTCTGGTGCTGCGTCGTCTCGTGACGTCACGCAGCGTGAAGACGAGACCAGGGTTTACGAAGAACAAGGCCTCGCGCACACGGAACCACGAGGGTTCTTAAAGGGTTCTTTAAAAGGTGTTGGGGTTCTATGAAGAACCATCGCGTTGAGGCACCTTTAAAGGTTCTTTGTGGAACTATTTAAAGATACGGTTCTTTAAAGAACCCTGGTTTGAAACGTTATTTGTGGAACCAGAAATGGTGCCTTAACCAACCATTTTCGAAGGTTCTTTGAGACACCTTTATAGGTTCTTTAAAACATCTTTATAGGTTCGTTGTGGAACTCTTTAAGGAAATGGTTCTTTAAACAACCCTGGTTTGAAAGGTTCTCTGTGGAACCAGAAATGGTGCCTTAAACAACCATTTTGTTTAGGTTCTTTAAGACACTTGTATAGGTTCTTTGAAGAACTTTTTAAGGACATGGTTCTTTACAGAACCATTAATTTGAAGGTTCTTTGTGGAACCAGAAATGGTGCCTTAAAGAACCGTTTTCGAAGGTTCTTTGAGGCACCATTATTGAAGAACTCGTTTGAAAGGTTCTTTGTGGAACCATAAATGGTGCCTTAAAGAACCATTTGTTAAGATTCTTTGAGACACCTTTATATATTCTTTGAAGAGCTCTTTAAGGACAAGGTTCCGAACAGAACCCTGGTTTGCAAGGTTCTTTATGGAAACAGAAATGGTTCTTCCATGGCATCGACTGAGGAACTATGTTGGGTTCTAGGTGTCACCTCCGTGTTCCTGTGTGTGTAGCTGCCCCTCATGGTTACTGACCCGTTGTCTCCGCCCCCCCGGCCCCTCTGCCCCCCCCCGCCCCCCCGGCCCCTGGTCTTTGTACATCAGTCGGCGGTGTAGCTCAGAATGTCGCCGCGCCCTGTGAACTAATAAGACACATTTTCTCCGGCTTTTGAGAGGATCGCGAGGGAGAGCGATGTCTCCGCACCGGGCCGACACAGCGAGGGCCTTGTACGACACCCGGAGGCCCCGCCCCCACACACATGCCCGGCGCTCCGGCGTTCGCTCATCGCCGTTAATGGGAGGGGGGGGGGGGGGGCGTATTCTGGACGTCTCTAGACTTCATCCGTCGTGAAGGCCCCGCTCATATTCACGGCGTGCCAGGCCGGAGAGGACACGGGGGTGGGGTGAAGGGTTGTGTGTGGGGGGGGGGGGGGTGCTATTCATGACTCCTCCGGTATTGGCCGACTGGCGAAGGGAACTTAATAAATTCTTCTTCCCTCCTTGGAACACTGTCAAACAAGTCCTTTCTTACATCTCCCATGAATACATTAGCGGCGGCGTGTGATTGATTAGAGACCCTCACGAGAGGGTGAGCCCATGACCCCCCCCCCCACCGCTGTGATTAATAGACTTTATTAAGAGAGTCCTCTCCTTTTTTAATAATGGTAATGTAAAGGAAGGCGTTGTGTGTGTGTGTGTGTGTGTGTGGTGGGGTCTAACGATGATCACTGGTCGCCGTGTATCTCTTTTGATCCATGCAAGTTAATTTAAGTTAATTTTATCAATCTGCAAACCGCCGTATACGCCCCCCCCCCCCCCCCCCATCGGTGTGCCACCGATATGAGTTTTTTAAAAAATTATCTTTTATAGACTGTTTGCACTGCACGCTGCCAATATGAACATCTTTAAAAAGAAACGTCTCTCCGGGGGAACGCGAGAGAATTGATTCGGATTCCGACTCTCTGAGTTTACGGCTGAGTAGAATTGGCTCGGTGTGTTCGTGAAATATCTTTAATAGACCTCGGATCAGGAGCTAAGTAATGACGGAGTGTGTGTGTGTGTGTGTGTGTGTGTAGGTAACAGTGTGTTTCTAAAAGCATGATTTTTGGGTGGAATAATAAAATCTATTTCCCCCATCTCTCTAAAGTCTAGGGGTATATGACCTTTGACCTCTCTGCACTTTGTGGTTTGAATCCAGTGATTCTCTGTTTTCTACACATTTAATACGTCACATATACACACACACATGCAACATGTACACACGTGTGTTCTTCATTCTTCTAAGTGTGTGTGTGTGTGTGTGTGTGTGTGCGTGCTTATCAGCAACAACACAGACTGGACACAGCAGCTCCAGTTCATCATCACGCTGGCATTTTTTTTCTCTCAACACACCTCCTCCACGAGTGATTTATCCAAACACGGATACCCAGACTGGGCCCCGGTTGCTTTCAGACTCTCACACACACACACACAACCCGGTCTATGACATCATAGCCGAGTGTTGCTCGCTGTAAACCCCAGAGGGGAGGGGGGGGGGGTCGATAGCAGCAGGTGAGAGGGCTTCTCTGTGTAATGATGATGCCTACCAGTGTCTAAGTTGTAAACCCTGCTATTGATCCTCCTCCCTTCAGCCGATAGTCTCCACAATCCTCCTCCTCCACGCCTGAGAGTCTGCAGTAATGCGTCTGCATTACAATCCGACACCCGCCACTGTTAATGAATACTGACACGCGGCTCGTCTTGTTGTTTTATTTTCATTTCTTAACATTTCTATTTAATCACGTTAGAGTCCGGCGAGAGCCTCGGATCCCGTTTCCAGAAGCAGAACCTCGGTCATTTACAGTCGAGCGAAATGAAAAATAAAAACCTTTCATACGAAGAAGAAAACCGATATAGTGAAAGCGGAGAGGACTGAGGAGGTGGAACAGTTAACGTGTGTGAATATAAAGTGTAGATGATGGTGTTGGCCAGTCTATATACATGTGTATGCTAAAGCCAGGGGGGGGGGGGATGTAACAGCATTTTTACAGCCAACGGGCCGGTGACAAGTTGAGGAGCAGCTACACACACTGGAACACGGAGGTGACACCTAGAACCCAACATGGTTCTTCAGAGCGATGCCATGGAAGAACCATTTATGGTTCCACAAAGAACCTTTCAAACCAGGATTATGTAAAGAACCATGTCCTGAAAGCGTTCTTCAAAGAACATATGAAGGTGTCTCAAAGAACCTTCGAAAACGGTTCTTTAGGGCACCAATTATGGTTCCACGAAGAACCTTTCAAACCAGGGTTCTGTAAAGAACCATTTCTGGTTCTACAAAGAACCTTTCAAACCAGGGTTCTTTAAAGAACCATTTCCTTAAAGAATTTCTCAAAGAACCTTCAAATAAATGGTTCTTAAAGGCACCATTTCTGGTTCCACAAAGAACCTTTTCAAACCAGGGATCTGTAAAGAATCATTTCCTTAAAGAATTCCTTAAATAACCTATAAATAAATGGTTCTTAAAGGCACCATTTATGGTTCCACAAAGAACCTTTCAGACCAGGGTCCTGTAAATAACCATTTCCTTAAAGAGTTCTTCAAATAACCTATAAAGGTGTCTCAAAGAACCTTCGAAAATAAAAACCTTTTATACGAAGAAAAAAACGATATCCTGAGAGCGGAGCGCTGGAACAGTTAATGTGTGTGAATATAAAGGAGGGGGGGGGGAGTTTAAAAAAGTATACATGTGTATGCTAAAGCCAAGGGGGGGGGGGGGGAATGTAACTCCATTCTTCTCAACTTTTCTTTCAATGCTTAGATAAACTTGTTGTCGGGCACATTGTCAGCCACTCCGGCGTGACACCTCGCAGCCAGATAATGGCATTGCCATGCAAATGAGAGATGGTGAGAGCCATACCACCAGAGTGTGTGTGTGTGTGTGTGTGTGTGCAGTCAGCCATGCATCTGTTTTGTTAGTGTTTATTAGAGAATGAAAGGGTGGGCGACAGAGTGATTCAGTAGTGGCATGAGGATAGATTGGTGCCTTGTCTATAATACAGAAACTAAATGCATGCTGAAGGAGGATTGTGGAGCCTCTCTCTCTCTCTCTCTCTCTCTCTCTCTCTCTCTCTCCCCCTCTCTCTCTCTCTCTCTCGATTCTACTCCGGGGAAATCTCTCTCCCCTCATCTAGTGGAGACGAGACGCCGTGAGACATTACGGGGAGGAATTAAAGATGACAGTTTGTCACGACCACATTCACCCAAATTGCTAAGTAGAATAAATGTGCGATATTACGTCCCGATTGTAAACGGCAAGAGTTTAGATTATAGAATCAAACGAGACGACGGGGAAAACACGGCGTGGACACGGGAGGAGACACCGGCCGTTTAAAACACGCGACGCAATTAAAGAAAGTCTTTTCTTTTTCTAGAAAGATACACAGAGAAATGATGGCTGCCATCTGGAACCGGAAATGGTTCTTCAGAGTGATGCCATTGAAGAACCATATCTGGTTCCACAGAGAACCTTTCAGAGCAAAGTTCTCTAAAGAACCATTTCCTTAAAGCGTTAAAAGGTGTCTCAAAGAACCTTCAAAAAATTTTTCTTTAAGGCACCATTTCTGGTTCTTTAAAGAACCTTTCAAAGCAAAGTTCTCTAAAGAACCATTTCCTTACATAGTTCTTCAAAGAACATTTAAAGGTGTCTTAAACAACCTTAAATGAATGGTTTAATAAGGCACCATTTCTGGTTCCACAAAGAACCTTTCAAACTAGAGTTCTTTAAAGAACCATTTCCTTAAAGAGTTCTTTAAAGAACCTATAAAACTGCCTCAAAAGAAGGAATAGTTCTTCAGTAGGTGATGGTTCTTCGTAGAACCACAAAGCCTTTTAAAGGACCATTTGAGAACCGTTATCTGTCTGTAGAAGTAGAAAGTCGCTGCCATGTGGTCCGGACGGAGTCATTCTCGGTATTTTGAGTTAGTAATTACCAAATACAAGCCCCCCCCCCCTCTTAATCTAGTCAATGTGAAGTAACGGTGTCCCCCCCCCCCCCCCCCCGTCTCTTGTCAAGAGGCAGGACAGGAAGTAGGAAGTAGGAAGTGTTTTTCTCGTGAGACACTGGGCAGAGAAGAGGCTGAACAAGCCAAGTCTTCAGCATGAATGCCGCCTGCCACCTCCAGCTGTGTGTCGGCCCTCTGGGCTTCGGCCCCTGGTAACGTCCGGGCACAATGAAGTGTGTGTGTGTGGGGGGGGGGGGCTCTCACAAACAGCAAAGGGGGGTGGGCACCGTGTCAGAAGGGCCAATAGAGCCCCGCCTCCTCCCCGTTGTCATGCTAAGGCGGCGGCTACCCACTGGAACTGTACCCCCCCCACCCACACACACACACACATTCTAGACCATCATCCACGCCAACGCCAGGCGGGCCGCGTTCAGATTCCCGCTCTCCAAAAAAAAAAAAAAAGTGCAATTCTTGAAGAAAATCTACTTTTCTCACCCTCAGTTAGCCGTGATGACTGCTAAGGGGCGAGGAGGAGAGTGTGTGTGTGTGTGTGTGGACCCCCCCCCGCCCCCCCCCCTCCTCCCGAGCTCCCACGGGCCTCATCACAGAGGAGCCTTAATCCGTAAGAGACCATGAGAACAGGCATGTCTAATGTCATTTTACAGGTAGATAGAGCGGGAGATTGGGGAGTAATTGGAAGTAATAACAGATAGCTCTCTTTCACTCCCACAGGACTTCACTCCTCCTCCTCCTCCTCCTCACGGCTTCTACTAAATTCCCAGAAGGCTTTTCGGTATATTTTCTGTCGCGAAAGGAGAAAAAAAACGATATATATATATATATAGACTGCCCAGATGAACTGTGACCTTTGTTCCCCCTTCCCCTGAAGGTCACCTGTCCACTTTACATACACAGATGAGGGTCCTCTTTGCAGGAAATGATAAGACAAACAGCGAGAGGAGAGGTAAGGTCAAGCGAGTTAAACCAACAGCTAGGGTGACAGTTAATTGGCCGGAGGGTAGTGTAACTGTCATCCATTTCCCCCCCTGGCTGGCTCGCCCCTCCCCCACCCCAGCTGCTCTCCAGAGACCCTCTGCGAGGACGCTCACTTATCAGCCGTCTCCCTCGGGTTCAACCGGTGGACATTTGGTCGAATGCACGAAAAAAAGAAGAAGAAAAAAGATTATATTGCCTTTTTGTCTCTCGATTTCGATTATGACTTCATCGTTATTGTTGATGTTGTTTGTAAGACGGAGACAAAGTGAGGAGAGGACACGTCAAAGGGAATCAAAGGACAACATGGCGACCAATCAGATGGCAGAGCAACAACAACAACAAAGGTCCTTTCTTGCTAATTGCTCGTATACCCGACCGCCGTTGTGCAGCCGGCCGGCTGACTGAAGGCGGACGGATAAGACTGTGTGTGTGTGTGTGTGTGTGTGTGTGTGTGTGTGTGTGTGTGTGTGTGTGTGTGTGTGTGTGTGTGTGTGTGGATGAGTCGACCCATGCTCTAATGACTTGTTTAGTCCCGTGTGTCAGAGACAGTGACACATAGAGGATGGCATGGAAGCTCCTCTGTGTGTGTGTGTGTGTGTGTGTGTGAAAAGACAGGAAGGGCAGAGAAGGGAAATAACTCTCCCTTCACAGCACTTAGAATAAGTGTGTGTGTGGGTCTGTTTGTGTGTGTGGGTCTGTTTGTATGTGTGTGTGTGTGTGTGTGTGTGTGTGCAGGAGGAGACCACGTGCATGTATAAAGGGGAGTGATGGTTTCTGCAGAATCTGTCTGGCTGATTTCGCAGGTTTTCTGGGTGTGAAAGGCGAAAGAGAGAGAGAGAGAGAGTGTGTGCGTGTGTGTGTGTGTGTGTGGGAGATAATAGGCCTTTCTCCACGCCACTCAGCGTTACGCTGGCACACAGCTGGCACACAGCTGGCCATCCAACTAAACTGTGTGCCGCCCCCCCCCCCTTATTCGCCTTCTGAGACCCCCCCCCCCCCCACCCCAGAATGCCAGACATGCAGGGTAAGAGAATACGGGGTTAAGACGGCAACAAACAAAAAAAACATTAGCGTTAATGGGGAGGAGGAAGGAGGAAGTTATGATCCATCGGGGACCGGGGGGAGGGGGGGGGGATCCGTCAGTGACGGACAGGTGTTCCTCAGCAGTCACACTAATCCCCCCCCCCCACACACACACATCCATCCCCCCAGGCCTCCACAGCTCCTCCTCATAGAGCAGCTCCTCTCTCTGAGCTACTTTAACCGCCATGCAGGTACAACGTAGAGACGAAAAAAACCCAGAGCCCAGAGATCAATAAACGGAGAAAACACGGCGCGCGGTGCCTTCAGGTACACACGGTGCCTTCAGGTACACGCCCTGATCAGCTGTTTACTGCTGGTAAAGGAAATGTGGATCAAGTGTAACTAACCACATCGTGCCCTATTGACGCGCCCCTTCCTCCAAAAGCGACGCGCACAAAAGAATCAACGCCGTGACACGACATCGCGACCTTTGAGCGACCTCTCGGGCTTACCCGGATCACAGGTGTTTACGTATTAAAAAGCCGTCCAGAGATGTAATTGAGATGTAGCCGTCATTGTCAAAAGAAATGATTCATGACACGTCCACAATAACTTTTTGCACCTCGCTCCTGCCAACTCATATATAACACGGGCCCGTCTCAGCCTCTTACACCGAGTCACAAAGGCCTTTACAGAGTGTTTTTTGTCAACACCTGGTGATGGGCGGAGCCTATTCCTGGGAAACATCCTCAGGTGTAAAGGAGGGGATGTGTTGTAGGTTCACACCAGGCACCCGCAGAAATGTAACCTTTCAGGTCACAAGAAAAGAGCTCGGAGTCTTTGTCTGGCGTCATGAAACGAGCCGCTCAGCGCCAACAATCGCTTTGACTGACAAAAAGCAGAAAATAAATCACAATGAACAACATAAATCCTGTAATAAAATCAAATAGAGTCCTACTTCTTGCCTTGAGGCTCTATTACTTTGTGTAAATGTATGATACACATAGACCGTGTGTATGTATAAAGTGGGCGGAGTCACCGTGTTGTCACGAGAAGGCGGCGCTAAGTACGAGCAAACGCTGTACGAGACATTAATTATGAAACCGCAATTAAAAGTTACAATGAACTGTCGTGAAGTGAGAACACGCCGTGAAAGGGTTAAGCAGCGACCTGTCAGTCACACGGTGGCCCCGCCCTCCAGTGAACCCATCCGACCTCCGGGGCCAAAAGCTACTCCGTTAGCCGCCGCTGTATTTGGAGAAGACTTGAAAACTATCAATGTAGAGCGTAAATGTGTGTTTACCATGTTTACCCTGGTTACCATGTTTACCCTGGTTACCAGGGTTCTTTAAAGAACCAACTCCTTAAAGAGTTCTTCAAAGAACCTATAAAGGTGTCTCAAAGAACCTTAACAAATTGTTCTTTAAGGCACTTTTTCTGGTTCCACAAAGAACCTTTTAAACCAGAGTTAATTAAAGAACCATTTCCTGAAATAGTTATTTAAAGAACCTATAAAGGTGTCTCAAAGAACCTTCAAAAAATGGTTCTTTGAGGCACCATTTCTGGTTCTTTAAAGATCCTTTCAAACCAGGGTTCTTTAAAGAACCAACTCCTTAAATAGTCCTTAAAGAACCTATAAAAATGTCTCAAAGAACCTTAAAAGAAATGTCTTTAATGCACCATTTCTGGTTCCACAAAGAACCTTTCAACTCACGGTTCTTTAAATAAACATCTACTGAAATAGTTATTCAAAGAACCTATAAATGTATCTCAAAGAACCTTCAAAAATTGGTTATTTAAGGCACCATTTCTGGTTCCTCAAAGAATCTTTCAAACCAGGGTTCTTTAAAGAACCAACTCCTTAAATGATCTTTAAGGAACCTAGAATGGGGCCTCAAACGAAAGAATGGTTCTTCAGTAGGCGAGGGTTCTTAGTAGAACCACAGCCTTTCAAATAACTATTCTTGTTCTGTGTGCAGGTGGAAACAGTTTGGAATGTGGTTCTCCGAAGGTTCTCCCTGATCAGCAACTGATTCATGCTGCAAGCGAGAAGCTTATAACATGGTTATGTTAGGTAACATGCATGGTAGGTTCCAATCTGTCACTAAAAAGGATTAAGTTTGAGTCAACGTCTTTAATCAAAGCAAAAGAGCAACAATGTGGATGTGTTTATGTATTTGCATACCTGTAAAGTACCTCAGTGTTCTAGTCATTGTTCCACTAATAACACACTGAGTCACGGCTCTTAGCAGCTGATGTAATGACAGAACGATGAGGAATCTGAGTTATGACATCCACGTTCTTCCACCTGTGTGATCAAAAGAAAGGGAACTTAAAAAATCACACTAAGCAAACACTGAGCTGTTTATGTCATGAGTAAAAGTAAATATGTATATATGTATGTATTTAAACATATATTTATATATCTAAATATATATACATACATATATTTCTATATATATAAATATATATATATAAATATAAATATACATATATATATATAAATGTATACATATATAATACATATATATATGTATTTATACATATATTTATATATATATATATAAATACAGTATACATATATATATATATATGTATCTATACATATATTTATATATATATATAATATATATATATATATATATATATATAAATATATATATATATATATATATACACACATGCTGGTGAGGAGTGATGTGGATAAGCAGTGTGCTCTGCAAAGCACATCCAGATGCCTGCGACACTGTGACACGATGTAACCCTCACAGACGTTTACACGGGGCTATAATCTGAAATGAGATGACTCCATGCGGAGCTACAAATTAAATAAAGCCTAAATCTGGGTTCCATTATCGTGTCTCTCCCAATGCCTACATTTTTTTCGCAACAATTTATACGGCAAAATAAATATGAGCGTCGTCGCGTATCAAACAAAAAGCTCTAACCAGTATTTGTTTTGTGGGAACGCTCCAGAGAGAGAAATGAAAAGCCAAAGTATAAACACAGTTACTCGCCCCCTCCCCCCTCCTCCTCCTTGTTTTGCTTTTTTTTTGTTAGAGTGGCACCAAAAAAATTTTTCTGGGTGTTGTAATCGCTGGCAGATTTGTGGATGTGTGTTTTAATTATCCCCGACAGGCCGCTGATGGCACTACACGAGCCCCGGAGATGGAAAACCAACAGAGAATCAGCCAATCAGAGCAGAGTTAATGTTTATAACCCGTAACACAGATGGATGAAGGACCACGCGGAGGAACATCCACCCTCCCCCCCCCCCCCCAAAAAAAGGTCGTTAATGAGGTCATTCATGAAAGGTCCCGTGTTCAGGTCTTAAGGGTAGAAATAAAAAGCTCAAAATATTGAAATATGTGTAATAACCCAAACCCTATACCTCACTACACTTATTATGTGCACTATATGTAAGTAAGTAAATAAAGTTTATATATATTGCACTTATAAAGTGTCACAAAGTGCAGTTACACTATCAATTAAAACAATGTAACAATAATAGTTCAACAGTTAAGAGCAAAAAGTACAATACACTGTAAAAGATGGTGCAATACAATAAATAAAAAACGATAAAAAGCAGAACATAGAATATTTTATGTAAATAGGTATGTTTTGAGATGGAGATTAAATGATGCTATGTGATATATTATTATTATCTGTAATTTAAAACTTTACATATATTAGCACCTTCTCTATACAGTGTTTTCTTTTATATTTTGTATGTTTTCCTTTAGAGTTTTATTTTGAATAACTTTTGACCCGGAGAGCCCTGCATAGCTCTCCATGTGTCTGCCTGCTGGTCGCTCACACGGCAAATAAAAACCTTGAAACTTGAAATGTTATAACTTTTTTTAATTTTTAGATTGGACTTTTCTTCATGAAAAATGGATTTTGGGACTTTCGTCTCGCGTGAAATGAGCAAACAGTAGATACTAGACCTCCTTAAATCTCAAGAGCTGCTCGCCTTGCACACGCACGCACACACACACACACACGCACACACACACAAGAGTGATCAGTGTGTGTAACCCATGTGCACTTTGAGGCCTTCCCCTTTGCACCTCATCCACTATAACACAACCCTCCTCTCATGTGGCTTCCCCTCGTCCCCAGAAGGGATCCGCATCCCTGAGACTGCAGGCCCCCCCCCCCCCCCTCCTACAGCCACGTTCGGCCAAAAGATTTATTCGACTCGTCAACCAAAATGTAATTTTCACCATGTTAGTTTTGTGAGAGTGGGGACATTTTTTTTTTTTTAGCCTCCTCGACTGGGATAGTGGGAACGCTCCAACACCAATACCCCAAACCCACAGAGGCAGATACGTGATTTATTTGCCTTTTTTTTATTGAGAGGGCCAGAGAGAGAAACATAAGTAGGAATAACAGGGTAATTGAAGCCTGTCTACAACGGTAATGCAGGTGGAGGCATTTAAACTGGGTTTTTTTTGTGGTTTTATGGCAAATTAAAGTAAAGAACTTGATTTCCTGAGGCTTATCAAAACATGTCTTTTTTTCTTTTTATATCAGATATTTACTTGTGTGGTTGTTACACCTTCATTAAAACACCTTAACACCATTTATTATACATTACAACAAATCCACGATGACATTCTCTATGCGCTACGGCCAAAATACACACGTGCCAAAAAAAAGTAGGTATGGCAGTTTTGATTATTACTTTAATCCAAGTTTTTCAATGTTACATTGTAGCCTAATTGTGGCCGATTCAAACACGGGATTATGGCTTCCGTGAAGCGAGAGGCAGAAACCCTAAACACGACCGTGGAAAAGAACATCACGGTTGCAGAGTGAGTAAATGCACCTTTAAAAAAAACAAAACATAAATTACATGTTATAGAAGTGATGTCCCAGCCTGTGGTTGTCCTCGGGAGACGTGCAGACTTCAAGGAGGCGGCTCACAGCCAGTGAATCATGGCATCTCGAAGTGAGGCAGAAAAGAAGGAAAAAAAGACAGAATGACAGAGGTCAGAGATATTTTTAAAAAAATCCCCCCCAAAAAAAATCACACACAGAATTTCATTCCCTTTGCCAAGACAGATGTCTCCAGTGAATAAATAATGAAGGGTAACAGTTTCACAACACGGTGTTATTGCCAGGTCTAAAGTGGGTTCTCTGGCTGTGACTCGGGCCGCCGCCCCCTCGGCCCCGGGGGAACCTTCCAGACCCGTCACTTCACGTCTACGCGCAAATCAAGTCCAGAAGGATCGGCCTGGCGAGCACGTGGGGAGGTGTGACTCCTGGTGTCACACCGGCCTGAGAAGAAGAGCGCCTCCCTCGTGACGGGCCGGGCTAAATATACACCGTTCAGCACGGACACGACGTTTCCTCTCTGGGCGAGCACCGGGGCTACTGGACCTGAGGTGAGAGGGGACTAGCTTAGCGTAGCAGCTACTGTTGAGCTCAACTAGCTTAGCGTAGCATCTACTATTGAGCTCAACTAGCTTAGCGTAGCAACTACTGTTGAGCTCAACTAGCTTAGCGTAGCATCTACTATTGAGCTCAACTAGCTTAGCACAGCATCTACTATTGAGCTCAACTAGCTTAGCGTAGCATCTACTGTTGAGCTCAACTAGCTTAGCACAGCATCTACTATTGAGCTCAACTAGCTTAGCGTAGCATCTACTATTGAGCTCAACTAGCTTAGCACAGCATCTACTATTGAGCTCAACTAGCTTAGCACAGCATCTACTATTGAGCTCAACTAGCTTAGCACAGCATCTACTATTGTGCTCAACTAGCTTAGCACAGCATCTACTATTGAGCTCAACTAGCTTAGCACAGCATCTACTATTGAGCTCAACTAGCTTAGCATAGCATCTACTGTTGAGCTCAACTAGCTTAGCACAGCATCTACTATTGTGCTCAACTAGCTTAGCACAGCATCTACTATTGAGCTCAACTAGCTTAGCACAGCATCTACTATTGAGCTCAACTTTGCGTACCATAGCATCTACTATTGAGCTTAACTAGCTTAGCACAGCATCTACTATTGAGCTTAACTAGCTTAGCACAGCATCTACTATTGTGCTCAACTAGCTTAGCACAGCAACTACTATTGAGCTCAACTAGCTTAGCACAGCATCTACTATTGAGCTCAACTAGCTTAGCACAGCATCTACTATTGTGCTCAACTAGCTTAGCACAGCATCTACTATTGAGCTCAACTAGCTTAGCACAGCATCTACTATTGAGCTCAACTAGCTTAGCACAGCATCTACTATTGTGCTCAACTAGCTTAGCATAGCATCTACTATTGAGCTCAACAAGCTTAGCATAGCATCTACTATTGTGCTCAACTAGCTTAGCATAGCATCTACTATTGAGCTCAACTTCATGCACTATAGCATCTACTATTGAGCTTAACTAGCTTAGCATATCATCTACTATTGAGCTTAACTAGCTTAGCATAGCATCTACTATTGTGCTCAACTAGCTTAGCATAGCATCTACTATTGAGCTCAACTTTGCATACCATAGCATCTACTATTGAGTTTAACTAGCTTAGCATATCATCTACTATTGAGCTTAACTAGCTTAGCATAGCATCTACTATTGTGCTCAACTAGCTTAGCATATCATCTACTATTGAGCTCAACAAGCTTAGCATAGCATCTACTATTGTGCTCAACTAGCTTAGCACAGCATCTACTATTGAGCTCAACTTTGCGTACCATAGCATCTACTATTGAGCTTAACTAGCTTAGCATAGCATCTACTATTGAGCTCAACTTTGCGTACCATAGCATCTACTATTGAGCTTAACTAGCTTAGCATAGCATCTACTATTAAACTCAACTAGTTTAGCATATAATTTACTATTGAGCTCAACAAGTTTAGCATAGCATCTAGTATTGAGCTCAACTAGCTTAGCATAGCATCTACTATTGTGCTCAACTAGCTTAGCATAGCATCTACTATTGAGCTCAACTAGCTTAGCATAGCATAAAAGCTACAATTGACCGCAACTAGTTTCGCAAAGTTGCGCTCAGTTTAAATTTAGCATGACCATTCATCGAGGTAAACCAGACATTATGTATTCTTTCATTCTTGTGTTTACTCGTCATTTCATTAAAAATTAATTATGTACATGTTCACTGACTATTACCTTATACATATATATATATTTATATATATATATAACTTAACATGGCTTATGTTTGTGTTGTCTATATTTAGCCATTTATTTATCAAACAAATCCACGAAGGGGGGCAATTGAATTTATGACGGGCCAAGCTGTGGTCAATAGCATTACCGTCCAATTATATTGTCATAAAGGTTGTAAAAAGTTCACGTATTTGGCCATTTCCACAGCGCTAATCCAAAAAGCAGCGCAGTGGAAAAGCTCTGGCCTCACGTCTCGGCTCCGCTGTCAACACCACTTCACCAGAACCTCGGCAGCGCCGCCGTGAGCGAGCGAGAGCCTCTAAGTAACTGTAAGTGCATTTAAAGTTAGTGGAATGACTCAGAAACATGCTCCTGTCCATTATCTCTGAGCAATGGGAAAGGTACACACACACACTACACACACACACACACACACACACAGACCGCTCTTCGTCTTCTTATTTGTGCAAACGCAATCAAATGATTTTTACTGAATAGCAATAAAGCGTTTCTTTATTTTGCTTGGCTGGGCGTCCTCCACCCCTCCACCCCCCCCCGACCCTCCAACCGCACCACAGCAGGATCAGCCCCCCCCCCCTCAGAATCCCACTGAAGCGCTGCCATGTCGGCTGGAGACAATCAGCTGAAAATGCTCCTTAGATATTCCTGCTCCTTTTCAAAAACTGCCCCCCCCCCCCCCCCCAAATTCAATTTATGGACACATTTATTACCATGTCTGTCAGTGACTAAAAGGGAGTTTCATAATCAGGAGCACACATCTGATCTGGTCACAGCGGGCCGCCAATATGCGCTCTATTACACGGTCGGAGCCGCAGAGGGAAAGAGGGAAAACACGAGGTCGTTAGACGTGGAGCCCTCAGATGTAGCATGAAAAAATAAAAGAAGCAGATTTAGGATTTTGGGAGGAGGGGGGGGGGGAGAAAAATCTTTTCACTCAATCCCAGAGCAGGGGGCCTTGACCATGTGATGAGAGATCCCCCAAAGAAACACACAGAATCCCCATAACAAGCTCCTTATTGACGTCGAAGGGCTCGAAAACCTCCAAGGTTTTTTTTTCTTTCCTTTTCGAAACACCGAAAACACGTTTTCCCCGTGTTGCGGTCGCGTCTCTTCACGCCAAATGGTTCCCATTGTTTTGTCACATTTTCTTCTTTTTTTCTTCTTCTAGTTTTCAACTCGTAGCCCGTAAAGCAGACAGAGGGCGGCTTGTCGGAGGCCGGCTACGACAACACGGAGGCCCGGAGGATTTACGGCCCCGGCTCCGCTTGTGAAACACGGATTCTAATGAGCGCTCGGCCGGCAGCGCGTCACTCAACTCTGGACTGGACCGGGACCCGGTGATTGAGAGCTTTAGTCCGCGCACACACACACACACACACACACACACACACCACAGACCGCAGACTCCGATCGGAGGCTCTCGGACAGAGTGCCAGTGATGTCTGAGAGCCTCCGTGTACACACACTTGTGTCCAGTCAGACTGGACGCCCCTCGAGAGATGCACCACGGCTCATAAATCAGTCGACTCACACGAGGTCCAGCGAGAACCCTCGCCAGTGCACCCCCCACCCCGCAAAAAAAGTAGGCTAAACTCCCCCTAGAGGCCGAAACTAGAGTCTGAATGAGTGTCTGGGCGAACACCAGGGTTACTGGACCTGAGGTAATCGGGAACTAGCTTAGCATAGCATCTACTATTGAGCTCAACTATTTTAGTTTATCATATAATCTCCTATTAACGTCAACTATTTTAGCATTGCATATAATCTACTATTGAGCTCAACTAGTTTATCATATCATATAATCTCCTATTAACGTCAACTAGTTTAGCATTGCATATAATCTACTATTAACGTCAACTAGTTTAGCATTGTATATAATCTACTATCAACGTCAACTAGTTTAGCATTGTATATAATCTACTATCAACGTCAACTAGTTTAGCATTGTATATAATCTACTATCAACGTCAACTAGTTTATCATATCATATAATCTACTATCAACGTCAACTAGTTTATCATATCATATAATCTACTATCAACGTCAACTAGTTTAGCATTGTATATAATCTACTATCAACGTCAACTAGTTTAGCATTGTATATAATCTACTATCAACGTCAACTAGTTTATCATATCATATAATCTACTATCAACGTCAACTAGTTTAGCATTGCATATAATCTACTATTGAGCTCAACAAGTTTAACAAAAAACAAATTTAGCAAAGAAAGTAGGCTAAGCTCCCCCTAGAGGCCGAAACTAGAGTCTGATTGAGTCAAGGAAACGAAGCGTGTCCTTCGTTAGCTAAACGGTGACATTTTTACCACGGAACACGTTTACTGGAGCTCGGGGTTCTGTGAAAAACAGAAACCCAAAAGGATTCTCTGTTTGCCTTCCAGGGCAATTAGTGAGGCAACCGCCGGACCCTCACGCCGCGCGCAGGTAATGTTCTGGAGTCCAGCCAGAACCCCGAATGTCATCGTGGTCAGCGCGACTCGAGCGGCAAAAAATATATAAACGCGCATTGGAACTGAAAACCACATTTCCCCCCCTGTTAGTTTTGGATGAGGACTCCGGGCTACTTGGAGCTTTGGGGTTCCTGGAGACCGGTGCCAGGATCCTTTCTAAACTAGAAACTGATATCTCACCCCCCCCCTCCCCCTCCCCCTTCACACACACACACACACACACACACACACACACACACACACACACACACACACACACACACACACACACACACACACACACACACACACACACACACACACACACACACACACACACACACACACACACATGGTCTGAAAAGCTCTGTTATTAAAATGAGAGCAAATCCCACTGGAATGTTTTACACGTTGACTAGGTGTATGTCAAGGTAAGACACAACACTGGTGAATTATGGGTAGGATTTGTACCGAGGGAATTGGATGGCTGTGAGAACGAGGTTCTGACGGGCCAGGAAACCACAGCGCCCCCTACAGTCACCCCAACACACACACGTCCAACTTTATTGGCCTTAATGGTAAATGCCGAGAATGATAAATAAAGCAGTGTCGGGTCGTCCTGCTGGGGGGGGGGGCTAAAAGCATCCGTGCCATCTGCAGGAAGCCGTGGGCCGACACGGCACGCTAATCTGCCCGGGTCTGCGTGTTCGGGGTCCTCGGCGTCCAGCGGGCTTAGCGACAGCTGCACGGAGAGACGTACATCTGAACGCGGCAACTGCAAACCGATGACAAACGCTTTGTTTGGGGGGGGGGGTGGGGGGGGGGTTCTTCTTCTGCTCCTTCTTCTCTTCTTGCCTGTTTTTAGTGGGATCACGGGTCTGGATGTACTAATGGGAGAGAGGGGAAAAAAAGAGCCCCAATTAGTGATGTAGAACCACGCCGGCCTCAGTTATTTCCAAACCGCTTAAAATGTGTAATAAATGATCAAATAAGACAACAACTCCGTTCTGAGCGAGCGGGGGGGGGGGGGGGGTGGTTTAGTTTTTTTCTTCTTCATCAAGAGCATCGGCTCTAATAACGGAGGCTTTGATTCGGCTCTCGGATCGGAGGCGGAGTGGGCTGCAGACACACACACACACACACACACAACTTTCTGCTGCTTGTGGTGGTTAATCAGAGAGTCGGAGGCATGTGGGCCCAGATCCAGAACGATGCAGAAGCCCCGGATCCAGAACCACGTAGAGGCCCCTGGTCCCCCCCCCCCAGTGATTTCTTCACGCACTCCTTCATCCCCACCATCGTGTCTCACTGGACTAACTCATAACGGTGAGCAGCTTTAGGGATCAAGGTGATCCCTCTCCCACCTCACACGGGGCTTCTGCATCGTTCTGGATCCGGGCCTTTGCGTGGTTCTGGACCCGGGGCCTCTTCTTGGCTCTGGACCCGGGGCTCTGAAGGCCCTCACATGCTTCCGCCATGCGAGCCCCTCCCGTTGGCGGAGTAGCGGCCCGGGTGCAGACTCGACGCGTGCCGCTCCAGATGTGAACCGTGCCGGGCTGCGGTGGCGCCGAGCGCAGCTCCTTCCTCCCGATGAGCGGCTTCTGCTTTCTGTAACAGTTATGATCAGGATCAGGATTCTCTTGTTGTTGTTGTTGTTGTTTTTTTGGCAATGGTATAAAAAGGATCGGCATTGTATGAAAGGAATGTGTAAGCACACGCACACGCTGCAGTTCCCCTCCCGGCCTGCAGGCTGAAGGTTTCACAGCATGAAGTCCAAACTGCAACAATAAGTCATGGAGACCAAGAGGACCACGCTGACCCCTAAGAGGACCATGCTGACCCCCTAAGAGGACCACGCAGACCCCCTAAGAGGACCACGCAGACCCCCTAAGAGGACCATGCTGACCCCCTAAGAGGACCACGCTGACCCCTAAGAGGACCACGCTGACCCCCTAAGAGGACCACGCTGACCCCTAAGAGGACCACGCTGACCCCCTAAGAGGACCATGCTGACCCCCTAAGAGGACCACGCTGACCCCTAAGAGGACCACGCTGACCCCCTAAGAGGACCATGCAGACCCCCTAAGAGGACCACGCTGACCCCCTAAGACGTGTCCTGCAGTCCAGTCCGGATCCCAGTTAGGAGAAATTAATGATTAGATTTTTTTGGAATGAGAGTATTCACCGAGACGTGTTTGTTTCCTTCTCTTTACAAGGTCCCTATTCGAGTCCTCATACCCTTAAGACCAACTCGCTGAAGTCCAAGCACCCCCCCTCCCCCCCCTCCGCCCCCCCTCCAGGACCAGCACATGGTTCTACTTTCCCCCCGGTCGGCCGACGTCATGGACGTGTTTCCGACGACGACGTCACCGCCGCGGATCACTTTACGGGGATCACACGGACATCTGCTCGGGGAAATGGAATCACAAGAACCCGACCGGGTTCCGTACACGTTCGCCCGGAATCCAATTAAAATCTGATTAGCGGGGGGGGGGGCGGGGGGGTTTAGAGGGGAGAGCGTTGCACGTCCCCCCCCGGTCGGGTTACAGTGGTGGGGATTACCCCCGAACCGGATGACCTCTGACCTCTGGACAGGTGCCAGTGGGAGGGACGGGACAGTGTTCATGTCACCATACCAAGTGGGATCCACAGTGGCAGACAGGGGTCACCCCCCCCCCCCCTCCCCACCATTCCAGAGGACATTCCCACTTTTATAAGCACACACACGCACGCACATACTCGGAATACTCGGGAATAATGGATCTCGTGTACCGAGGTCACGGAAAAACCTGACCCGACACAAATGTTATGCAAATTATTATCGAGTAAAGTAAAAAGAAAAAGGTTGCTGATCGCATTACAGACGCTTTGTTCCATTATTGCGTGGACAGAGCACGAGGACGGCAGCATTAACTCTAATGAACACTCCGACTTCACACTTTAATAACGAGATTATGTTTGTGACTTCAATTATACGCACGTCAACACTAATCAGGAGCGGATCACAATGTGGAAACCGGCGACGCAACCTGTGTGACGGGGGGGGGGGGGGACACACAACACATCGACGTCCTCATCTTGTCAAACAATTAAAACTAAACTTAATTTAGTGATCAAGTAATTGGAACCGTGACGGTCGGAGTCGCTGTGACGCTGTCACCGGAACATCATCGCAGAATAAAAACAGTTTCCACTAAACTCAAAGAACTGATAACACAAAATGCTTTTAAATATAAAACTAATGAAATGGAGGCAGATTCCAAACATGTGAATGATTCTTAAATTAACTTCATTACGTCACCGTCTCTTAACTTTTAGTTTCTTTAAACTCGACTTGTTCTGTGTTTTATTGTGAGTGACTATGTGTTTTATATGTTTTTTGTTTGTAACTATATTTTTCTTGTGTTTTATTGTTTGTAACTATGTGTTCTTTATGTTTTATGTTTGTAACTATGTGTTCTTTATGTTTTATGTTTGTAACTATGTGTTTCTTATGTTTTTTTTGTTTGTAACTATATTTTTCTTGTGTTTTATTGTTTGTAACTATGTGTTTTTTATGTTTTATGTTTGTAACTATGTATCTTTTTATTTGTAACTATGTGTTTTTTTGTTTGTAACTGTATTTTATGTTTTTTTGTTTGTAACTATATTATCTTGTGTTTTTTATTTGTAACTATGTGTTTTTTATGTTTTATGTTTGTAACTATGTATCTTTTTATTTGTAACTATGTGTTTCTTATGTTTTAAGTTTGTAACTATGTATCTTTTTATTTGTAACTGTGTTTCTTATGTTTTAAGTTTGTACCTTTGTGTTTCTTGTGTTTTTTATTTGTAACTATGTGTTTCTTGTGTTTTTTATTTATAACTATATGTTTCTTATGTTTTATTGTTTGTAACTATGTGTTTTTTATGTTTTATGTTTGTAACTATGTATCTTTTTATTTGTAACTATGTGTTTCTTATGTTTTATGTTTGTAACTATGTATCGTTTTATTTGTAACTATGTGTTTCTTATGTTTTATGTTTGTAACTGTGTTTCTTGTTTTTTTATTTGTAACAATGTGTTTCTTATGTTTTATGTTTGTAACTTTGTGTTTCTTGTTTTTTTATTTGTAACTATGTGTTTCTTATGTTTTATGTTTGTCACTATGTATCTTTTTATTTGTAACTATGTGTTTCTTATGTTTTTTTGTTTGTAACTATATTTTTCTCTTGTGTTTTATTGTTTGTAACTATGTATCTTTTTATTTGTAACTATGTGTTTCTTGTGTTTTATATTTGTAACTATGTGTTTCTTATGTTTTATGTTTGTAACTACGTATCTTTTTATTTGTAACTATGTGTTTCTTATGTTTTATGTTTGTAACTACGTATCTTTTTATTTGTAACTATGTGTTTCTTATGTTTTATGTTTGTAACTTTGTGTTTCTTGTGTTTTTTATTCGTAACTATGTGTTTCTTATGTCGCTGTCTCTCTTCTCCAGGTTCCCCTTGAAAAACAGATTTTTAATCTCCAGCGTTTCACCTGCTTAAATAAAGGCTTAAATAAATAAATAAAAACACGGCCCAGACGGTCGATGTTGAAACGGGAGCATTTAAAAGAAAGAAAAGCAAAGCAGGAGGACAACATGAAAACAGAAGTGCAGCTGCTTCCATTCTGCTCTGTTTACCGCGGTTTCCTCCACAGACTAAATATGTCCGTGTTTGTCTTCACCAAAGCGCTACACAGCCGCTCCGACCCCGAGACCTCTACTTAGCAATAAACAGCTTTCCTCCGAGGGCCCGAGAGTCGGAACCGTGAGGTGGAACCGGCGGTAGAACCGAGAGGTGAGCTCAGGTCTTATTGGATGAGCCGTTATCGCCGCGCAGCACAGGCGCTGGAACGCTTCTGTTTTTCTAAGAGTTATTTATATATATTTTCTATGTTGCGACATCATGGGATAATCACGCCGCTCTCCTCTCTCGGCGCCCGGCTCCAGCTCACGTTGCGCGGTTATGTAAAGACGTCGGGGGGGAAAGAAGTAGACACCGTTTTTCATCCTAATGCGCCGAGCTTTTTGGCCGAAGCCTTCGAGGTGGGACGCGAGCGCGGGAAAAAAAATAAAAGCGTTTCCAATCGGAGCGGCAGTTAAGAAAAGTAGGAAAACAAAGTCGATCCGGACTTTTGGGAAAAACGCTTCTGAAGGACGGCGGCAAACACACGGGAGAGAAATTCCCTCATTCTAAGGATCACGACCTGTTCTCACAAGTGCATTATCTCTGGAAGAAAAGCCACCCCCCCCACACACACACACACACACATCCCCGTGCTGAGGAATCAATTAAAAAAACAAGCGGACAAAGAATGAAAGGATTAAAACAACAACGACGACGGCGCAGGCCGATAAGAGCGTTTGAAATCCTCATTTATCAGATAAAATGATTATCCTCCGCGCGGCGGCCATTTAAAAAAACAACGGAGACAGATTATGGGCTGCATCTTTTTTTTTTTTTTTTAACGTTTCCAGTCAAATGCCAAACCGCATCGATTGGCTGAAGGCCACATATTCCATATGCTAAATGAAAAGAAAAAACAACGTGAGAAGTGGAGCCCCGCTCGATGGAGTTTGGTTGTGTGTGTGTGTGTGTGTGTGTGTGTGTGTGTGTGTGTGTGTGTGTGTCTCGTTTGTCTATTTGTCGATGCATTGGTGGATGTATGCCGTGTGGCATCGAGGACAAACGCAGATTATTTGCACGAGTGAAGTGAAATATCCAAAGATTCATTATAATAAGAGGCAGATTATGTTTGAGTGTTTATCAACACACACACACACTCTAATCTATATTCTCTTTACAGCACACAGTTTGATATCCTCTCGGATCCATTAATCACTCACTGACGGCGACTCCACTCACATAAAGTCTCATCGGCCGGACAAAGAAACGATGCGTGAGCGTCTACGATGTGTCACGCTCTTATTTTGGTAAATATAACGCCGTCAGAGAGAGAATGAAGTCATTTCATTTAAGAAATATCATATATTTTAAGGGTTGATGTCAATCCGATGTGCGGTCAAAGGTCAGGGATGTCGTATGTGTACAGATTGTAAAACCCTCTGAGGATAATTTGTAATTTGTGATGTTGGGCTGTAAAAAATAATAAATACAAATTTAATTGAATACATATTTAGGTATATTTACGATTTGTAGACGGGGTTTTTCGGTATCTGTTCGTTTTTCCTGGGAACAAAAAAATTATCCCCGAATGTCAACAGCTCAGATTGGGACCATTTTGGGCCCAATCTGAGATGTTGACATTGTGGTTCGTTTTTTTAAAATTTGTTTTGAAAAATATTATTAAGAATTTTTTTATTTAGAAATGTTGACATTTCTTGCAACATTTGTAGATTTTTTTTCAATTTTATTAAAAAAGAAAAACACAAATATCGCATGGTCATAAGTATTCAGACCGTGTTATATTTCAGTTTTTCTTTTTTAATAAATTTGCAAAAATGTCTACATGTCTGTTTTTTTCTGTCAAGATGGGGTGCTGAGTGAACATTAATGAGAAATAAAATGAACTTTTTTGATTATAGAAAATAGCTGCAATGAAACAAATAGTGAAACATTTAAAGGGGTCTGAATACTTCCCGTACCCACTGTACAGGAACACACTCTCCGTATATAATACATCATATTTACAGCAGCGTAAATGCAAATATATCTTTTTATACGGAAACATCTATCGTTCCGATACACACGGTTCAGCACATGATGATAATAATAATAATTCAAACTTATATAGCGCTTTCCTGACTACACAAAGACGCTGAATCCCAAACATCGGATCAAAACGATGCATTTCTCAAGGCGCTGATCACCTTCTGACGTTCATCTCGGTTCTCCCACCTTTTGATTCAGCGACGTGGAGCCGGGGAGGTTTGTTCTGACAGCCTCTTCATCTCCTCCTGTCAGACACAACTCCGTTTGATCTGCAGCTCCTCTTCTGCGTCTCCTGGTCCGATGACCTCGGGCCCACGAGCAGACGCACCCGGGAGGCTGAGGAACGAGTGAGAGGGTTCAAGTCCACGCTGGAGGTTCTCTTGGTTTGGAGCACAGGTATCAAACACGAGGCCCGCGGGCCGAATGCGGCCCGCCGCGTCATTTTATGCGGCCCCTGACGGCTTGAAAGACACATGATCGCCTTTATAACCCGTGCTTTTATTTTGAAGGTTACAAACTAAATGGATTTGTCTTATAATATGAGAGAAATGTTCTCGTGTACAATATTTCTACTCTCGAATAAACAATAATCAAATGCAAAGAGAGTTATTTAACAATATTATCGGGAGTAGTTCATACAGCGCTTCAGTTACACCGGCCCTTTAAGAGGCGGCAATGACGCTGATGCGGCCCACGGTGAAGATGAGTTTGACACCCCGGGTTTAGAGTGTGTGTTCAATGAACGGGTCTAAATCACACACACACACTTTTTCTTTACTTGCATGTATTGAACCCTCGTTGTGTGCAAAACACACACTTTTAAGCCATCGAAATACACAAAATATACCCACCCTGCGCTTGAAGTTTGGTCTCTCTCTCTCTCTCTCTCTCTCTCTCTCTCTCTCTCTCTCTCGCTCTCTCTCTCTCTCGCTCTCTCTCTGCTCTCTCTCTGCTCTCTCTCTGCTCTTTTTTACAGGACGGCTGTCTTTCAGCAGCTCACATCACAGAGTCTACAAACGGCAATTAAAACGGATGTGCTACACCGGCTCTGTATGGAGAGATGGAGAGAGAGAGAGTGGAAGTACGCGAGGGGAGGATGCACGGCAGCACCTCTCCTTCAAACCCGCGGGTCTATTGATCTGTGTTACAATAGCAGCAAGCTGTAGGACGTTTGATGCTTCTGTTCAGATCTTAGTCCCCCTCATTCATAATTACTGGTACACATGTAGAACCAAGGGCAACTTCAGAAGGCGGCTCCGTTTGAACCGCCTCCGCCGCCAGGCTGAAGGGGGGCATGATGGGTAATCTCGGCGGGGGCCTTCGGCGGTGAAGCCTCGGAGGCCCGAGGCTATCCGCCATCCCCTCACGGCCCAAACACCTGAAGCAACTCAAGTTTTTACAAAGATCAAATTATGGAACTGATGTCAAGTACGGAATGAGAGCGACCTCGTCGTTTTTTACGCCGCAGAGTCACTCGGTTTTATTTTGGGATTCGCGACTTTGGTCCTGAGGGTTTGTGGAGGAAGAAGTTAGATATTATCATGTCATGTAAAGTGTGAGTTGGTTGGCGTGGACTGTACATGGAACATGGACATTCACTTCAGTTTATTTAGTATAGCCTCATCTAGTTTATTTTGTATAGCCCAATTTCACAAATTACAAATTTGTCTCAGAGTGCTTTACAATCTGTACACATAGGCATCCCTGACCTTTGACCTCACATCGGATCAGGAACAACTCCCCAAAAAATAGAAAAACCCTTGTTAAAGGATATTTATTTATTTATTTAGTTCTTTTCTTTTTTCTTTTCTTCTTGAAAGTCAGCATCAATTAGACATTTACAGATGTCTTTCAGACATTGCATGTGCACATTTGTAGACAATGTTCATTTTAGTTTCACACATATTTAGAGCGAAAAGTGTAAAACATCGGATGGATGAGGTAGAGAACAAGAGGAAGTCGAGTGCATGAGAGGAAGTAGAGAACAAGAGGAAGTCGAGTGCATGAGAGGAAGTAGAGAACAAGAGGAAGTCATGTGCATGAGGTAGAGAACAAGAGGAAATCATGTGCATGAGAGGAAGTAGAGAACAAGAGGAAGTCAAGTGCATGAGAGGAAGTAGAGAACAAGAGGAAGTCATGTGCATGAGGTAGAGAACAAGAGGAAGTCATGTGCATGAGGTAGAGAACAAGAGGAAGTAATGTGCATGAGAGGAAGTAGAGAACAAGAGGAAGTCATGTGCATGAGGTAGAGAACAAGAGGAAGTCATGTGCATGAGGTAGAGAACAAGAGGAAGTAATGTGCATGAGAGGAAGTAGATAACAAGAGGAAGTCATGTGCATGAGGTAGAGAACAAGAGGAAGTCATGTGCATTAGAGGAAGTAGAGAACAAGAGGAAGTCATGTGCATGAGAGGAAGTAGAGAACAAGAGGAAGTCATGTGCATGAGAGGAAGTAGAGAACAAGAGGAAGTCATGTGCATGAGAGGAAGTAGAGAACAAGAGGAAGTCATGTGCATGAGGTAGAGAACAAGAGGAAGTCGAGTGCATGAGAGGCAGTAGAGAACAAGAGGAAGTCATGTGCATGAGAGGAAGTAGAGAACAAGAGGAAGTCATGTGCATGAGAGGAAGTAGAGAACAAGAGGAAGTCATGTGCATGAGAGGAAGTAGAGAACAAGAGGAAGTCATGTGCATGAGGTAGAGAACAAGAGGAAGTCGAGTGCATGAGAGGAAGTAGAGAACAAGAGGAAGTCATGTGCATGAGAGGAAGTAGATAACAAGAGGAAGTCATGTGCATGAGAGGAAGTAGAGAACAAGAGGAAGTCATGTGCATGAGAGGAAGTAGAGAACAAGAGGAAGTCATGTGCATGAGAGGAAGTAGAGAACAAGAGGAAGTCATGTGCATGAGAGGAAGTAGAGAACAAGAGGAAGTCATGTGCATGAGGTAGAGAACAAGAGGAAGTCATGTGCATGAGGTAGAGAACAAGAGGAAGTCATGTGCATGAGGTAGAGAACAAGAGGAAGTCATGTGCATGAGAGGAAGTAGAGAACAAGAGGAAGTCATGTGCATGAGAGGAAGTAGAGAACAAGAGGAAGTCATGTGCATGAGAGGAAGTAGAGAACAAGAGGAAGTCATGTGGACCAGGACCAGGACCAGAACCTTCTCTGCCTGCCACTCATTAACATTTTACATCCAGGGAATACTTTGTCACCGAAAAGGAAAAAGCAAACTTTGAGCTCTTGAAAGCAACGGGGTGGGGAGAGGGAGGGAGGGAGGGAGGGGGGGAGTAAAGGGGCTTAAAGAATAAAAAGAAAGAAAAGAGATACACACAGTACACAGGAAGCACTTTCACAGAGTCATGTATACTTCATGAAGCCCTGACAGAGCAGCGCATCCCCTCCTGCCGGGAGGAACAAGTTCTCTCTCTGGGCTCTGGCACTGCTCCCTAGAGGGGCTGCAGGTTATGGGGATGATGGAAGCGCCGGGGGGAGCTCGAGGGGGCCCGCCGCCCTGCTGGCGACGCTGGTGAAGCTCGCCCGGCCGCTCGATGCCCGCGGGCGCCGCCGCATTACGCCGGGCCTTGTTTAGACAGTCTGACAGAACCGAGAACCACATCTACATCCTCTCTCTCTCTCCCTCTCTCTCTCTCTCCATCCTTCCCCGCTTGGAGTCTCTTTCCTGACTCTTCCCTCCCCTCTCTCTTCCCCCTCCTTCAACTTCTGCTCTCTCTCATCCTCTCATTTCTCTCTCTCTCTTGCTCTCCTTTTTGAGATTCAATAAGAGCCCTAGAGGCGAGGAGAAAAGAAAACAGGGAGGGGGTTAGATGGGGGGGGGGGGGCTAAAAACATCTATGGCTTTATTTACAAAGGGTCCAGGTATTGCCCGGCGTTAAATCCGGGGAAATGATTTATTTCCCCGGCCCGCGTTTGTGTGTGTGTGTGTGTGTGTGTGTGTGTGGCAGCGATCCCCGAGGCGTATAACTCAGCGGCGGTCCGGCTTCGTGCTCGCAAATTTACGGTGGCTGCAGAGGCTCATAAAGGAAGAATGGATTAATCTGGAACACGACATAAACAATACGACTCTGACAGCCCCATTAAAACCTGCGCTACTCAGCATCTGATTTTCGTTTTAAATACTGTTTTCTGTTGGATTCCCAGGCTCTTTCCAGAGAGAGAGCTCTGAACATCAGGGAAACACAAAACGCCATTTTCTTCAACGTTTTTAACTGAGGAGTTGGACATTTTTTTGTGTCAGCTCACGCTCACCGTCGTGAGCTCACGCCGAGGAGAGGGAAGCTTGGAGCCTACCGCTGGCTGGCGTGTGGGACGCAGGGATAGCTGCCAGCTAAGCCGGGCGTCACACTCTCCAACGTCCGCTCACTGTGCAACAAACTGCTGCTGGGAGACAGAGCGTTCTGTGTTTCACGGAATCATGGCTTAGTGGCTCGATACCAGACCTGCGCCCAGCTCGCTGGCTTCAGCCTGCTATTCGGCGGACCCGGTCTCGAGCTCCGGTAAAAAAAAGGTGGGAATCTGCTTACCTGGCCGAGTTTACATGCCGCGGGAGGGGTGAACGGCACACAACACACACAGCTGAACAGATACGCAGTGTGTGCGAGGAGCGACCGGATTGTACTCGGGATTAACAAAGAAACCTCAACACCTCCCTGAGACATGCCCACGTTCCAGCCTGCTTCAAGGCCTCCATCATCCCCCCCCCCCAAAACCCCATCATCCGTCCCCTGCTGCAGGACAAGCCTCCCAGCTGCACATGCCGTCTCTGCAGGTGGATCACAGACTTCCTGACCGACACAGCAGCACACGTGAGGCTGGGGGAAACACCCTCAGGCTCCCGACCCAGCACAGCGGTTCCCCCCCCAAGTGTTCTCTCTCTGTCCTCCCTCTCCCTGTACACCCACCAGCTCCAGTCACCACTGTTCACTTCCAGGTCACTGGGCGGCAGAGAGATTGTGTCCCGACCCTCCCACCCTGGACACTCCCTGTTCGTCCTCCTCTCGGGGAGGAGGGATCCCATCACTCAATAGCTTTTTTTCCGGCGGTCGGCGGGTCATCACATGACGGGAATCAATTCTCTCTCTCTCTCTCTCTCCCTCTCTCCCTCTCTCTCTCCCTCTCTCTCTCCTCTCTCTCTCTCTCCCTCTCTCTCCCTCTCTCCCTCTCTCCCTCTCTCTCTCAGCTCTGGAGAACTGACCCGAGCTCACAGCCTTGTTATTGTGATTCCCAGAGTATCAGATTCAGAATTTGGTGTGTGTGTGTGGGGAGTTGTTGAGCATCTACATATAGCAACTGGACCTTTGGACACCATCGCGGGGGATCGGCTGGACCCGAGTCCAGAAGGAAGGCTTCCTGGCTTCCTGTCCCCGGCGATGGCCTCTCGGGTTTTCCACGAGCCGGGCGTCTTCTTCTTCTTTTCTTTTTTTTCTTGGGGGGGAATGTGCTGCGCTCACTTCTGTTGGCCCCCCCCCCTCACGCCCCTCACCCCCTCATGTATGTGGATGTGTGCACAAATTTGTGGGGAAAACATGTGATACGTGATATGGATTAGTAGTGGATGCATGCACACACACACACACACACATACACAACCAGTTGTCAGCTGCTGCCTGACCCCCCCTGGGAACAGGTCACTCAGCATCTTCAACGAGCCCCAATGACCGATGACACACACACACACACACACACACAGCTTGCCGTTTCCTGAGCTCCGTCAGGGGGACAGGTGTCCGCTCTAAGCCAGGCGGAGCATCCATCTTCACCGCAGAAGCTTTTAACACATTTAAAAACAGCATCGCCAGAGATACCGACCCGCCTTCGAGCGAGAGAGAGAGAGAAGAAAGAAAAAAGAGAGAAAGAGTCCCCCGGAACAAGAGACGAGAGTTACTAATTTATGTGGAGGAGTGGATGGAAGCTGCAGGAGGAGAAAACAAAAGCCCTGAAATTGAAATCAATAAGTTCATTAGACTGCAGAGCCGCCGCCGCCACGAGAACAACAACAACACCCCGGGAAGGAGAAGAGAGAGAGAATAAACACACTGGGGCAAAACACGGCGTGACCTATGTCCACGAGCAAGGCATTCCATTTATTTAGCCCTTATCGCAGGCATCTGGAGAGGCAGCTACACACCGATAACACCGATAAGGCCCCGGGACGAGAGCAGGACCAGACACGGGGAAGGAGAGGAGAGGGAGGAGGAGGAGGAGGAGGAAGAGGAAGAGGAGGGGAGGAGGAGGAGGAGGAGGAGGGGAAGAGGAGGAGGAGGAGGGGAAGAAGAGGAGGAAGAGGAGGAGGAGGAGAGGACGAGTAGAGGAAGAAAGAAAAATGAAATCAGGGATGTCTTCTTGACAGTCGTTGTTTTTCTCTCGTAATTCAGTGGCTCCCCATCAATAAGTGGGCGGAGCTTCGTGGAGCGTCGGCCTGACAGCGAACGCGACCCGGCGGCCGCTATCTGCAACCGACAGACGCCGGCGTCTCCGCGCGCACATTGAACGCTCCGCCAATACGGCTCATCGTTCTCCAGGCCGCACGGGAACACGGAGGAGACACCTGGAACCGAAAATGGTTCTTCAGAGCGATGCCATAGGAGAACAATTTATGGTTCCACGAAGAACCTTTCAAAGAACCATTTCCATGAATAGTTCTTCAAAGAACCTAAAAAGGTGTCTCACAGAACCTTTAAAAGCAGTTCTTTAAGGAACCATTTCTGGTTCCACCACGCACCTTATAACCGAGGGTTCTTTAAAGAACCATTTCCATGAATAGTTCTTCATAGAACCTATAAAGGTGTCTCAAAGAACCTTAAAACATGGTTCTTTGAGACACTATATCTGGTTCCTCAAAAACTTTTAAACCAGGGTTCTTTAAAGAACCATTTCCTGAAAGAGATCTTCAAAGAACCTATAAATGTGCCTTGAACCTTCAAAAATGGTTCTTTAAGGCACTATATCTGTTTCCTCAAAGAAACTTTCAAACCAGGGTTCTTTAAAGAACCATTTCCTTAAAGAGTTCTTAATAGAACCTATAAAGGTTCTTCAAAGAACCTTCAAATAAATGGTTCTTTAAGGCATTTCTGGTTCCACACAGAATCTTTCAACCAGGGTTCTTTAAAGAACCATTTCCATGAATAGTTCTTTAAAGAACCTATAAAGGTGTCTCAAAGAACCTTAAAACATGATTCTTTAAGACACCATATCTGGTTCCTCAAAAACTTTCAAACCAGGGTTCTTTAAACCATTCTTGGTTCTTTAAAGAACCTATAAAGAGTTCTTCAAAGAACCTTCAAATAAATGGTTCTTTAAGGCACCATTTCTGGTGCCACACAGAACCTTTCAACCCATGGTTCTTTAAAGAACCATTTCCTTAAAGAGAGACAGAACTTCAGCGTCATGGTGATATTTTAAGCTCATTTGTATCAGTGAGATAAAGATGAACGAGTTCAGTGTCAAACTCGCCAAAAACAAACAATAATAATACATATTAATGCTCAGAATAGAGAAACGTCGATAGTTATTTCTTGTATTTTGAATTCTCTCGTTCTGGAGACGGTTTCTAACTCGAGACCCTCGACAACAGGCCTCGCGACGCCCCGGCCTCCAAGTCACCTGACCAGTGTTCCTCCTCGTCCCGTGACCTCCAGCTGGGGGTTAAAGGTCATTGCAGCTCATGTCTTCCTCCCACTGAAGCGAGGGCCCGGTCCAGATCAGCCAGCAGCCGCGTCACTCCGCTTCCTATTGGGGATGTATGGCTGCAGGCTCAGGGGGGTTAGCAGACTGCAGGTTCTCACACACACACACTCACACACACACACACACACACACACACACACAACAACAGAAGAGTTCAACAGAAGCCAAAACATTTTGTTTTGACGGACTCGTTTCATTTCCTGGTCGGGAGGCAAATGTGAGAACACGCGTTTACATAGCGAGCTCAAAGGAAACAAGAGGGGGGGGGGAGGGGTAATGGTGAGATAACATTGGTTGGAATGCAAAGGAAAGCTCTGCACACGTCCTAAAAGAACCCCGGTCCAGTTCTTCTCGAGTCCTGAAGAGATGACAGGAGCAGCCGGTGGACCCGTCTCTGGGCCTCCTCTCCGGACACAAGCTTTACGAGGTCAAAGCAAAACGCATCGAGAACAATAATCCTCGTCACACACACACACACACACACACACACTGCCTCGCATTGCCCAAGACGGCATAAAGATCTTTACATGTTCTATTCTAGGTTCTGTTCTCTCTCTCTGTGTGTGTGTGTGTGTGTGTGTGTACGGTCGAGCTTCATCACGTTGTGTCTAGAGGTGTTTCACAGCTGATCCATATTCAAGGCCTGGAACTCAGTGGCAGGCTTAAAGCTCTCCAACATCTCATACATACATACACATATATACACATAAATATATATATATACAAATATATATATTTATATTATTATATATATCATTTTTATTTTTATATTACATATATAAATATATATTTATTTATATATAAATATATATTTATATATAAATAAATATATATATATATATACAGGAGACTGTTGACCATTTATTTATGAAGTCAAAGCTTCGTGGCAACAAGCGATCTGAAATGACTTAAAGTGTTTGATACACGCGCTGCTTCCCTTTGAGAGAGAGAGAGAGAGAGAGAGAGGACACTGCAGGTGATGCAAGAGCCTCCATAACCCAGTCAGAGTAAACAGGTGGAGGAAGGAGGGATGGAGGGAGGAGGGAGGGGAGAGAGAGAGAGGGATGCTTACAGGCCTCTCCAAGGTCAGGAGAAGGAGAAGCTTAGTATTCTCTCTCTCCGTCTTGTCTCCAGCTCGCAGACGGCTAATTCTTTGGTCTCGGGCTCTCTCTCTCCCTCAGTCTTCCTCTCTCTCCCTCCGTCTTCCTCCCTCTAACTCTCCCTCGCTCCGTCTTCCTCCCTCTCCCTCCGTCTTCCTCTCTCTAACTCTATCTCGCTCCGTCTTCCTCCCTCTCCCTCCGTCTTCCTCTCTCCCTCCGTCTTCCTCCCTCTAACTCTCTCTCGCTCCGTCTTCCTCCCGCTCCGTCTTCCTCTCTCTCCCTCCGTCTTCCTCCCTCTAACTCTCTCTCGCTCCGTCTTCCTCCCTCTAACTCTCTCTCGCTCCGTCTTCCTCCCTCTCCCTCTGTCTTCCTCCCTCTAACTCTCTCTCGCTCCGTCTTCCTCCCTCTCCCTCCGTCTTCCTCTCTCCCTCCGTCTACCTCCCTCTAACTCTCTCGCTCCGTCTTCCTCCCTCTCCCTCCGTCTTCCTCTCTCTCCCTCCGTCTTCCTCCCTCTAACTCTCTCTCGCTCCGTCTTCCTCCCTCTCCCTCCGTCTTCCTCTCTCCCTCCGTCTTCCTCCCTCTAACTCTCTCTCGCTCCGTCTTCCTCCCTCTCCCTCCGTCTTCCTCTCTCTCCTCCTCTTCCTCCTCTCTCTCTCGCTCCGTCTTCCTCCCTCTCCCTCCGTCTTCCTCTCTCTCCCTCCGTCTTCCTCCCTCTAACTCTCTCTCCGTCTTCCTCCCTCTAACTCTCTCTCGCTCCGTCTTCCTCCCTCTCCCTCCGTCTTCCTCTCTCTCCCTCCGTCTTCCTCCCTCTCCCTCCGTCTTCCTCCGTCTAACTCTCTCTCCCTCCGTCTTCCTCCCTCTCCCTCCGTCTCCCTCTCTCCCTCCGTCTCCCTCCTTTCTCCGGCTCAACCATGTGGGACACTGAAGCGTTTTCCTTTCATGTGAAGAAGGAAAACTAAAGTAAACGTTGTTGTGGTTTGAGTCTCTCTCTCTTCTGAAAGGACTCAGCATCACCTCCTCTTCCTTTCATTCCTCCTCCTCTTCCTCCTCCTCTTCTTCCTCCTGCTCCTCTTCCTGCTCCACCTTTTCTTCTTCCTCCTCCATATTCCTCCTCTTCCTCCTCCTAATATTCCTCCTATTCTTGCTCCTCCTCCTCCTCCTCTCCCTCCTGCTCATCTTATTCCTCCTCATCTTCCTCCTCTTCTTCTTCTTCCTCCATATTCCTCCTCCTCCTCATCTTCCTCCTCCTCCTCCTCTCTCTCATTTGATCTCTCCGTGGTCTGTGTGCAGGAGGAGAGGCGTCTGCAGGTGTCTGTGTGTGCGAAGGTATTGAGGCCTATGAAATATTTACCAAAGCAATAATGACTCCCTGGATGGAGGGAGAGGAGGAGGAGGAGGGGAGAGGGAAGGAGGGGAGATGGGGGGGAGTGAAGAGTGACCGTCTTCTTTTTTTATCAGAAGCAAGTGACCAAAGATGAAAAGAAGACTTTAAAACTTGATGTTCTGTGAATAGAGAATAAAGAATATCGTCAAATATTGGTTACATATACTCTGTGTATATATATATATATATATGTTAGGACTCATCTCATCAGACAAAAGAAAAGAAGCTCCATAAAAAAATAATCAAAGATCACAATCCTCATGAACTGGAAATCAAGGAATAACACACACATCACACACTGGAAAAATTCAATGTCAGAATATATTTCAATGGAAAAATTCACCTCATCTATCATTTACAACCGAACACGACATCTGGTCATTATATATATATATATATTTACAAACATGACATTACTCGTCTTATTGAGAAGTTAATTCATCTTAATTCATTTTATTTTTTATTTTTTTTCCCTTGCCTGGAAACCAATTCAATTCCACGTACATGCATACGCTCATACATCTGCCATCATCAACGTATTTTGTTTCTTTAAATACAAAATTAAATGAAATATATATATTTTTTAACACACATACACACGCACATACACACATGAATTTTCCTTCTTTCTTTCTTTCTTTTTCTTTCTTTCTTTTTTCTTTTCCTCAATACTCTGACTTTATGTTGTGTCGACTGTTTCGTCGTCCTCGAGGTGAAATGTCTATGGATTGTCTTTTGTCTTATAATAAAAAATATTTAAAAAATAAAAAAAGATCACAGATCATCGTGTCCCTGCTGCAGCAGGATGTTGGTTGAACTGTTTTCATTCAACGCATTTAGTCGTGATATTTGCACCTCAGTGACAATTAAACCAATTATACCTGCAGTAATCTTCATAATGAGTAATATTAAATATGAGGAGCTACAAACACCAGCAAGAAAAGTCCAGTAATCACCTCCTTCCACTGACACACTGGATGGCTGACCTTTGACCCCCCCAACCCTCGTTTTCACCCGACCTCGCAGCTCCTCGCGGGGTCGCAGAGATCGCCGCAGTACCGAGAGCCTCCACACGTCTTCTCTCGGGACACACAGCCGTGGTTCAATGTGCCGACTTCCCTTTCAAATAATGATGTCATTATTATTATTATTATGTTAATGAGGATCGTGAACAAGGAAATTCCTTCTATGAAATTCATTTCATAAACTCAGCGACTTCTTTTAAATCACTTCTTAAAACCCCGTTTTTATAGACGTTGTTTAGACATGTTAGTTTAGTCTCGTTTTTTATTTAGTGTTTTACATTTCATTTGTTTGGCCTTGACTCCCCGTAGAGCACTTAGTAAACTCTGTTTCTAAAGCTGCTATATGAATAAAGTTATTAGACATAAACATACATTTCTCACCGTGCAAATATTGCAAAGAAACGAAGAAGAACGGGAAGAGGAAGGTGGAAAGAAAACATGGAGTCACGGGGAAACCGCTCCACACGCCTGTGTGTGTGATCCAGGGTTGATCGGCGTAGTGCGGCAGCCTTCAGAGCCGACCTAGAGGAGGAGGAGGAGGAGGAGGAGGAGGAGGAGGAGGGAGGAGGACTGAAGGAACGCACCAGAGACAAATAATCCATACGGCTTTAAGTGAAGAAGCATTTGTTGTGATGAGCGATGTTAAACAACGACGGGAGCGGCCGGTGGCCATTACCGGGATTGGAAGTGCTGAGGTAGCCCCGCCCCCACCCCCCGCCCGCTCCATTGGCCGACCGAGGAGAGCCCCGGCGCTCATTAGCATGCACGCTTTTTTACGGGGGGGGGGGGGGGGGTGGGAGTAGTCAATGCTCTGCACTTTATTTATTAGTAAATAGAGACAGATGGCGATGAGGAGGCGCTATCGACTACCCGTAGCCTTTTAAACAAGAATCAATGGCAGGGGTGGAGCACCGAGACGGGGTGGGGGGGGGGGCATTAACACAGCCGAGGAGGAGAGGAGGAGGAGGAGGAGGCCGGGTTCTCTCGGTGTGCAGCGTTCGTTTTTGCAGGATGACTTTACCGTTGACTTACAGGACCCGACAGCCGTCGACATGTTTTATAAGCGGATGCGATCCCCCCCCCCCCCCCCCACACACACACACCATCGATTAGCCGAGCGAGTCGTGTTCCGTTGTCTTCATTTCTTATTTTAGTGGCAGAGAGGCGTCGGGACGTAGAGCGGCGGCGCCCGGGTCCTCGGGATCGAAGCCCTCGTGTGATGCGGCCGCATGCGACAAGACGAGAGGGCCTCGAGGCCGCCAGGCGCACACACACACACACACACACACACACACACACACACACGCACACACACACACGCACACACACACACACACTCACACACACACTCACACGCAGTGTGTCCTGGTAGCAGCCTTTACACCGCAGATGCCCACATTTACAGCGTGTCCGGTTTGAATGAATCCCACTAGTGGGGGGAGATGGGGGGGGGGGGTATTGATCGTGCGCGTTTGGCTGCAGTGAAATGTTCCTCCGGTGTTTTAAGGAATGGAGAGAAGAGCATCAAAAGGACAGGAAGAGAAACAGCGTAGAGGTGGTGTGATACGGAGAGTAATGGAGAGGAAGAGGAACCATAAGGGTTCTAAAGGGGTTCTTTAAAAGGCTTTGTGGTTCTACGGAGAACCATCACCGACTGGAGAATCTTTTATTTCCGTTCGAGACACCTTTATAGGTTCTTTGAAGAACTCTTTCAGGAAATGGTTCTTTAGAGAACCCTGGATTGAAAGGATCTTTTTGGAACCATAAATGGTGCCTTAAAGAACCATTTTGTGAAGCTTCTTTGAGACACCTTTATAGGTTCTTTGTGTAACCATTTAAGGAAATAGTTCTTTTAAAAACCCTGGTTTGAAAGGTTCTGTGTGGAACCATAAAGGGTGCCTTAAAGAACCATTTCTTTTTAGGTTCTTTGAAGAACTCTTTAAGGAAATAGTTCTTTAGAGAACCCTGGTTTGAAAGGTTTTTGAGGAACCAGAAATGGTGCTTTAAGGAACCATTGGTTGAAGCTTCTTTGAGGCACCTTCATAGGTTCTTTGAAGAACTCTTAATGACATGGTTCTTTACATAATCGTGGTTTGAAAGGTTCTTTGTGGAACCAGAAATGGTGCCTTTAAGAACCATTTATTTGAAGGTTCTTTGAGAATTCTTTAAGGAAATGGTACTTTAAATAACCCTGGTTTGAAAGGTTCTTTGTGGAACCAGAAATGGGGCCTTAAAGAACCGTTTTCGAAGGTGCTTTGAGACACCTTTATAGGTTCTTTGAAGAACTCTTTAAGGAAATGGTTATTTAAAGAACCCTGGTTTAAAAGGTTCTCTGTGGAACCAGAAATGGGGCCTTAAAGAACCGTTTTTGAAGGTGCTTTGAGACACCTTTATAGGTTCTTTGAAGAACTCTTTAAGGAAATGGTTATTTAAAGAACCCTGGTTTAAAAGGTTCTTTGAGGAACCAGAAATGGTTCTTCTATGGCATCGCTCTGAAGAACCATTTTCGGTTCCAGGTGTCACCTCCATGTTTCTGTGTGTGGATGGAGAGAGCGAGACGGAGGTGGAGCTGCTGTCAGAGGTCGTCTTCATCATCTATATTAATAAGTCTTTGTCGTCTCCAGCACCAGCAGCCCGACCAGCCAACACAGAACCCCCCCCCACCCACAGGGACCGGCTGAGCCCCCCACCGCCGAGGCAATCAAGAGTTTAACCTGGACGCAGCCCGGGAAATCCAGAGAGAGAGAGAAAGAGAGAGAGAGAGAGAGAGAGAGAGTACCCAGGCCTCTCCTGCAGGAGGAGGAGGTCACGTCTCTCCGAGGACTCCCTGAGATGAAGTCCCTCTAACCTCCACTTCTCTGGGCAAACAGCCTCCTCTTGCTCTTTATTAACTAAATATAAAGGACTTCTGACCGGGGGACAGAAAATTCAATATTTGTATTTATTCCCCCCCACACACACCAAATATTTAAACCGAGCAAATATACAGACAAATAAAGAGATCTCCCGAGTGCCGGAGCCGAGCCGACCCCCTGGATGTAATTTGACGGCCCACTTACTCGGAGGGCCGGAGCCCGGCGCCACTCAGACACTCATTTGAAGAGCTGTCAATCAAAGGGCCAGCAGAGTTGGCGTGTGTGTGTGTGCGTGTGCGTGCGTGTGCGTGTGTGTGTGTGTGTTTTGGGAGGCCAGCAAGCAAATCATCCTCAAGGTTGGAGCAGATGAGGTCAGCGACGAATGCATCACACACTCTTTTAACCCCACACACACACACACGTCTACCTGCCCCTCAAATCAGCCGATACTCACCTGTTCATCTGGAAGCTTTAAAGATGGCGGCGGTGCAGAAGCAGCTAGTCCTGAGCAAACGATTAGGATCTAAACCTGCGATGTTTACGCCTTTCTTTTTCTTTGGAAATGTTCGCCCTCGTTTCTTCAACTGGATTTTTGATCTACAATCTCATTTATTTAGACTTTTTTTTTTTTACAACCGTTAGAACATAATCCCAAATCTAAAAAGTTGTTTTAAAAAAATGTATATTCAAAATAAATCCAAGGATGCGTCTGTGGTTCTAGGTTCTCTCTTTTATATTTATATTGAAAGACATTTTGACAATAATGGCAGAATCAACACGTCGGTCCATCGTTGCCTCGTTGGGTCTTTACTGTCGCTCTGTTCTCGTCTTCGACCAGGCGAAGGAAACTGTGGAAAACAAACAGCGTAAAATGACCTCGACTATCAGTGAAGGTCAGTGAAGGTCAGTGGACGTTGGTATTCTTTCCTTAAGCAGGTAGTTAAAACTAAAGTACCGGTACTTTGTTACTACGGGTTAATTATGTGTGTTATCATTGCTCGAGTATTTAAATGGCTCACGGTGTTTGACTCCTCCTCCTCCTCCTCCTCAGCCTGTCTTTCTAAAATGAAGTGGTGCTATAGCCTACAAGCCTTTTCTCCCTCCTGGAGTGCTGGTGAGTGTGTGTGTGCATGTGCATGTGTGTGCATGTGTGTGTGGGGATGAGATGCAGATGACTCCATTCGGCTCGGCTGGACTTCAGGAACACTCGGCGGACGAGCCGCTAACGCTGGAAAACGACCCGCTTAATCCCAGAGAAAAAAAGGCTGCTAACGGTGAGAGGGTGAGACGGGTGAGACATGTAAGAGGGTGAGAGGGGTGAGCTCAGTATCTCACACTCCAACATCAC
This sequence comes from Pseudoliparis swirei, assembly GCF_029220125.1. Taxonomy (NCBI): domain Eukaryota; kingdom Metazoa; phylum Chordata; class Actinopteri; order Perciformes; family Liparidae; genus Pseudoliparis; species Pseudoliparis swirei. Next base: position 2,966,936 of record NC_079391.1, read on the forward strand.
TTTTCTCTCACTCTAATACGTAGTGGAGACAGACACAGGTAAATATAAAGATAGATAGAAGTTATTCAGAAGTGTTCTGGTGTTCTCCGTGTCGTGACTAACGAGCGCGGCGGCCTCGCCGCTGACAGCCGGCACTCAGCGCGATGCTATCTCCAGCTCCTACAATTACTACTGGCTCTCAGGCCCCGCCCCATCACACACACACACACACACACACACACACACACACACACACACACACACACACACACACACACACACACACACACACACACACACACACACACACACACACACACACACACACACACACACACACACACACACACATTTAGTTTTTACACATTTCATTATAAAGGATTTGACCCACTTTGTTCTGAACCACCGGGCTGTGACCCAGTGGTCCGGGCTGTGACCCAGTAGTCCGGGCTCTGGACCTGTGGTCCGGGCTGTGACCCAGTAGTCCGGGCTGTGACCCAGTAGTCCGGGCTCTGGACCTGTGGTCCGAGCTGTGACCCAGTGGTCCGGGCTCTGGACCTGTGGCCCGGGCTGCGACCCCGAGCCGATGCCTCTCCCACAGTACACCTGGTTATTTTATCTCTCAGCTCACCTATTGTCGGCCTGATGGAGGCCGGCGGCTGACCCGGCCAGAACAATGCATACCTGTGGCCCTCTGTGTAATTACCTCTTCAAGTGGGGGGGGGGGTTCTCCAGTCGACCCCCCGGGGGGACGAGCTCGTACTTCACTCGGTCGCTCAGCCGCTGGACAGGAAGTGGTTAACACGGCTGACCTCGGGGACGCCGGCGGTCCGCTGGCGGGGAGTCGAGGGTTTTGGAGACATTAGCCATCGCTTCAACGCTGACAGTGACATCACTCAATACATCAATCCATCAATCAATACATCAATCAAAACATCAATCCTTCCGTCGTCGGAGCTGATTGGTCTGCTCAGCCAAACAGCTCCTTTGAAGTTTAGAGACAACAGAAAGCTTCTTTGTTGTAGAGTACGCTTCGAATAACTCTTTTTTATATTTAAGTATTTATTATTATTTATGTATTTATTTTTTATTTAAGTATTTATTTTTATTTAAGTATTTAGTATTTATTTAAGTATTTTTTATTTAAGTATGTTTTATTTAAGTATTTAGACACATTGTTAATAGCAAGACGTGTAAAACGGGACAGACAACAACAACAGAGACCTAAATAAAACAACATAAATCCAGGGAGTGATCGATTCTCTAGACATTCATTGATTTATTTAAATATAATCAGGTCTATGAGGTGTTACGTATGGAACACATTTCCCCCAATATGTCAAAAACTGTTGTAACTTATCTTTAATGTCCACGACTCAAATATACGATAATTAATTCAGTTCACAATAACATGGAACCATTGTGTCCACGTCCAACAACAAAGGAATGTCATTAGCTTTCTAGTATGGATATATTTTATTGCTGTGTTTCTGGGTTTGTGTGTATACTTTCCTCTAGGGGGCGTGGCCAGGTGGGCGTGGCCAAGCGGCCTCAGTCACACACCTGAGCTCATCAGCACCACTTTACTTTACTCTTCTCTTTAAAGAGTGAACCAAAATATCATGTTGATCCTTTTTGTAGTTGACACATTTCAATCATTACCACAACATACATTATACACATACATATATATATATACATACATTATATATATACACATGTATATATAATATTATATATATATTACATATATATTATATGTATCTTATATTATTGTATATATATATTACATATATAATAATATATATATTATAGAAACAATCTATTTATTTTATATATAACATATATATATTTTATGTATCTTAAATTGTATATATAATATTATATATCAGATATATTTAATATTAATAATATTATATAGATTACATATATATTATATGCATCTTATATTGTGTATATATATACACATATATATACTATTATATATATACACATATATATACACAAATATACATATATGTATATATACATATATGTATACTACCATATTTGGTGCCTCCAGTGTTAACTGATTCAAATGATCTGAAGTGGTTTAAAGTATTTCTCTTTGTTCTACTGGTGAATATTTGACCGCGTTGGTCGACGTTTGTTTGCCTTCAAACCAAAACGTTGTTTTTTCCTCTTAAATCTATTTGTTTGACCTCCCATTGTCTTCACCCCCTCAGGGTCGGGGGTCCCAGCTGACATGCCGTTGAAGGTAATTGATGACTGGCGTGTCAGAAGGTGAGGACTGTGAGGGCGATCGGCCCGTCGGCCCGATGCCGCCTGGTTCCTGAACCAGAGGCAGTGAAATGGCGGCGTGGCGTTTGTAGTGAAAGGAACACGCGTGTGCGTGTGCAGAGGACTCGAGTCGCAGCAACGTCATTCAAATGTCGGGGATTACTCGTTTCGGCCGACTTTGCATGCGACTGCCATCGCTCTTTAAAATGTTTAAGGGACGGGCGACTCACCCGGGCGAGAGAGAGAGGGAGAGCAATGAGAGAGAGAGAGAGAGGGAGAGCAATGAGAGAGAGAGAGAGAGGGAGAGCAATGAGAGAGAGAGCAATGAGAGGGAGGGAGAGCAATGAGAGAGAGAGAGCAATGAGAGAGAGAGGGAGAGCAATGAGAGAGAGAGAGAGCAATGAGAGAGAGAGGGAGAGCAATGAGAGAGAGAGCAATGAGAGAGAGAGAGATGGAGAGCAATGAGAGAGAGAGCAATGAGAGAGAGAGCAATGAGAGAGGGAGGGAGAGCAATGAGAGAGAGAGCAATGAGAGAGAGAGCAATGAGAGAGAGAGCAATGAGAGAGAGAGGGAGAGCAATGAGAGAGAGAGGGAGAGCAATGAGAGAGAGAGAGCAATGAGAGAGAGAGGGAGAGCAATGAGAGAGAGAGAGCAATGAGAGAGAGAGGGAGAGCAATGAGAGAGAGAGCAATGAGAGAGAGAGAGGGAGAGCAATGAGAGAGAGAGAGGGAGAGCAATGAGAGAGAGAGCAATGAGAGGGAGGGAGAGAGCAATGCGAGAGAGAGAGCAATGAGAGAGAGAGGGGGAGAGCAATGAGAGAGAGAGGGAGAGCAATGAGAGAGAGCAATGAGAGAGAGGGAGAGCAATGAGAGGGAGGGAGAGAGCAATAAGAGAGAGAGAGCAATGAGAGAGAGGGAGCAATGAGAGAGAGAGAACAATGAGAGAGAGGGAGAGCAATGAGAGAGAGGGAGAGCAATGAGAGAGAGAGAACAATGAGAGAGAGAGGGAGAGCAATGAGAGAGGGAGGGCAATGAGAGAGGGAGGGCAATGAGAGAGGGAGGGAGAGAGCAATGAGAGAGAGAGCAATGAGAGAGAGAGGGAGAGAGACAGAGAGGGAGAGCAATGAGGGAGGGAGAGAGACAGAGGGAGAGCAATGAGAGAGAGGGAGCAATGAGAGAGAGAGAACAATGAGAGAGAGAGGGAGAGAAATGAGAGAGGGAGGGCAATGAGAGAGGGAGGGAGAGAGCAATGAGAGAGAGAGCAATGAGAGAGAGAGGGAGAGAGACAGAGAGGGAGAGCAATGAGAGAGGGAGGGAGAGAGACAGAGGGAGAGCAATGAGAGAGGGAGGGAGAGAGACAGAGAGGGAGAGCAATGAGAGAGAGAGGGAGAGAGACAGAGGGAGAGCAATGAGAGAGAGAGGAAGCAATGAGAAAGAGAGAGAGAGAGACAGAGAGGGAGAGCAATGAGAGAGAGAGGGAGAGAGACAGAGAGGGAGAGCAATGAGAGAGAGAGGGAGAGAGACAGAGAGGGAGAGCAATGAGAGAGAGAGGAAGCAATGAGAAAGAGAGAGAGCATTGTGTTGTTATTAAATAATAATAGAGGACAAACTCAGCCGGAGAACAGAGGGATGCAGGTTGTTTCTTTATTTATATTTTTATTCATTTTGCGTAATCTGTGCTCAGAGATGTTCAAACAAATCTCTGACAACAACAAACAAACAAGAGGGAAGAAGAGGAGACAACAACAAACAAACAAGAGGGACGAAGAGGAGACAACAAACAATGTTTGGCAACCGTTAACATCTTGGAAAAAACTTCAGAAGTAAAAAGAAGAAGAGAAAAGTAAAGGAAAGAAAGAAGAGAAGAGGAAAGGAAAGTAAAGGAAAGAAAGAAGAGGAGAGGAAAGGAGAGGAAAGGAGAGGAGAGTGCGCTCTACATGTTAACAGCGTGTGGTGAGAGGACTCTGACGGCGGCCATCTTTTCTGGCTGTTTTTGAAAAGTGGATTTTCGTGTCTTTGTGGATCGGCCCGCAGAGTGTGTGTGTGTGTGTGTGTGTGTGTGTGTGTGTGTGTGTGTGTGTGTGTGTGTGTGTGTGTAGAAGACTGTCTGGGTTACATGGACCAATCTAATCTAATCTCTGTCCTCTCAGCCGATGGCGTGGAGACTTCAGAGGAGCTGGGGGTTGTTCCTCTTCCTCACTTCCTCACTTCCTCACTTCCTCTCTCCATCCTTCACATCCTGTTGGAAGGAAAGACATTATGGAAAAAAAGATTTATATTTCATCATCATCATAATTGGAAATAAGGTCCTTATTGAAAGGCTCTACGCCTGAATGCAGATGTACAGGAAACACATGTTTAATCATTGTGTTGTGAGTGTGTTGTGAGTGTATTGTGAGTGTGTTGTGAGTGTGTTGTGAGTGCATTGTGAGTGTATTGTGAGTGTGTTGTGAGTGCGTTGTGAGTGCATTGTGAGTGTATTGTGAGTGTGTTGTGAGTGTGTTGTGAGTGTGTTGTGAGTGTGTTGTGAGTGTGTTGTGAGTGTGTTGTGAGTGTATTGTGAGTGTGTTGTGAGTGTGTTGTGAGTGTGTTGTGAGTGTGTTGTGAGTGTATTGTGAGTGTGTTGTGAGTGTATTGTGAGTGTGTTGTGAGTGTGTTGTGAGTGTGTTGTGAGTGTGTTGTGAGTGTGTTGTGAGTGTATTGTGAGTGCATTGTGAGTGTGTTGTGAGTGTATTGTGAGTGTATTGTGAGTGTGTTGTGAGTGTGTTGTGAGTGTGTTGTGAGTGTATTGTGAGTGTGTTGTGAGTGTGTTGTGAGTCTATTGTGAGTGTTATGAGTGTATTGTGAGTGTGTTGTGAGTGTGTTGTGAGTGTTGTGAGTGTGTTGTGAGTGTGTTGTGAGTGTATTGTGAGTGTGTTGTGAGTGTGTTGTGAGTGTATTGTGAGTGTGTTGTGAGTGTGTTGTGAGTGTATTGTGAGTGTGTTGTGAGTGTGTTGTGAGTGTGTTGTGAGTGGGTTAGGGTTATAAATATATAAATATTAGGGCTGTGAAACGATTAACATTTTTAATCAGGTTAATCACAGGTTTCTGTGGATTAATCATGATTAATCACATATATACATTTACAGGGCTCTCAAGACAGGCAAGAGCTCCGAGAAGAGTTGTTGACGGGGGGGGGTGCAAGTGACTTTTTTTTGTCCCGATGTGCGCGCACACGCCGGTATCCAAGCTCTGCGGCGCGAGACGGAGATCGGAGTCGTGTTAACGCGACACGTAGAGACAGAATGACACGCTGCTGGAGAGACGACCAACAACAGACGGATTGGAAGCTCATTCTGCGCATGCGTTAAATGCGTTTTTAAAAACTAGTTAAACCTGTAATTTAATTAACTGAGTTAACGCCTTATTTTTCACAGCACTAATAAATATATACACACATATATATAATATATATAAATATATACATATATAAATAATATATATATCACTATATACATATAATATATATATATATAAATATAATATATATATATAAATATATACATATAATATACCTACATATAATATATATATATATAAATTTATACATATAATATCTATATATACATATAATATATATATATATAAATTTATACATATAATATATAAATATAATATATATATATACATATAAATATATACATATAAATATATATATATATAGATATATTACACAACTCTTCTTTATGCGTCGGTCTGTAAATAATTACAGAAGCATCAAAGTGTGAAAATAATTAAAAGAAAGATCATTAAATCCCAGATGAGAAGCAAGTAAACAAGTTGCATGTACACAACATGTACACAACAAGTACACGCGACTCATAAGTCCACACGCCGACGTCTCACCTCCAGATCAGCGACTCCACCCGGTTGATGATGTCGGCGAGGTCAAAGGGCAGCGGCATGTCGGGGTCCCCCGCGGCCCAGAAGGGCCGGTCCACCGGGGCCTCCTGGGGGGGCAGCGTCTGGGCCAGACTGGAGTGGCACCTGAGGCAACGGCACAGGAAACAAGCGCACCCGTTAACTCCTTAACTCCTCCCACCCGTCAGGAAGCCCACTGGGAGACACCCGTCGGTGACGGCCACACGGTTAACTTTCTCTTTCTCTTTCTCTATTATTTCTCTTTTCTTTTTCTTTTCTTTCTGGACGTCTCTTCATCTTCGAGCCGCTCGTCAAGTAAGAGGAGGAGGAGGACTCTCTTCTCTCTGGGTCTTCTGTATTGAGTGAAGTGTCTTTAAAGGGGGGTCGACCCCAGAAATGTCATGTTGTTAAGTCAATGATGTGTGTGTGTGTGTGTGTGTGTGTGTTAACTCTAAACACACAGTGGTAATGTGTGTTTGACCAGGAGGCAGCCGGCGTGTGTTTCCGCTCCGGTTTTATGACCGCTAATAAGAGCGGCCTCAATTAGAACCTCCGGGGGACGAGGGAGTGTGTGTGTGTGTGTGTGTGAGTGAGAAAGAGAAAGAGAGATAGGGAGGACTTGTATGATTGTCTGTGTGTGTGTGTGTCTGTGTGTGAGTGTTTGTCTGTGTGTGAGTGTGTGTCTGTGTGTGAGTGTGTGTGTGTGAGTGTGTGTCTGTGTGAGAGTAAATATCTCCAGTTTCCTTGTGCACACACCCACTCACACACACACGTGTCATTTCTGTCTCTCACTCACACTCGCCTGCACACACACAGACACACACACTCACACATGTCCTCTCTCTTTCTCTCTTAATTCATACACTTTCATATTCATTGAATGTATTTTAACTCTAAATCTGTCCTTCTGGTCACATGACATCTATTGTTCTGTCCATCCTGGAGAGGGATCCTCCTCTGTTCTCTCCTGAAGGGTTCTTCACTTTTTTCCCTCTGAAGGGTTATTTGGGAGTTTTTCCTGATCCGATGTGAAGTCAAAGGTCAGGGATGTCTATGTGTACAGATTGTAAAGCACTCGAGACAAATTTGTAATTTGTGAAATTGGGCTATACAAATAAACTGAATTAATATAACTAGTGATAATATAACTAGTGATAATATAACTAGTGATAATATAACTAGTGATAATATGACTAATGATAATATAACTAATGATAATATAACTAGTGATAATATAACTAATGATAATATAACTAGTGATAATATAACTAGTGATAATATAACTATTGATGATATAACTAGTGATAATATGACTAGTGATAATATAACTAGTGATAATATAACTAGTGATAATATAACTAGTGATAATATGACTAATGATAATATGACTAGTGATAATATAACTAATGATAATATAACTAGTGATAATATAACTAGTGATAATATGACTAATGATAATATAACTAGTGATAATATAACTAATGATAATATAACTAATGATAATATAACTAATGATCTTTATACAAAAGTGTTTCTAAAGGTCCGTCTTCCAATCAGAGGGTTGGCGGTTCAATCCCCGCCCTAGTCGACGTGTCCTTGAGCAAGGCACCACCGTTTCTCCCCGTCGCTGCGTCTACGGTGAACTATGATGAATAATCTGGCTTTAGTTGTAATGTCTACATAGTTGGGACCCCCAACAGACACACACACACACGGACACACACACCCCTTTTGTCAGCGGTGTAAATATTTACTGCCGTGACTCGGTGTTGCTCTCTGCTGTCGGTGTAAATCTGCCCCCCCCCTCTGCCTCCTGACAGATGAGACTGACCCCTGACCCCGGGGGGTGAGCGAGGGACAGGAGGATGGCATGTGTGTGTGTGGTGGCCTAACATTTCCTTCTTGAGCCAGTCATGATACCAGAGTCTGTCCTCTCTCTCTCTAGGGGATGTTCAAGTAGTCGGGGGGGGACAGCCAGAAGGAGGGGGAGGGAGAGAGAGAGGGGGGGGGGGTGTTGCAGTTATCCATTTCCTCCTCCGCCGCTCGGCGTTCCTCCGCCGCCCTCGGCCTAAGTGCTGCTGTGTTTCGGTCGGACCTTTTTTTTAAAAGAGCCGCTGCATCACGGCCGGCGAGCGGCGCCGTTAAACGTCCACCGGCCCGATATATCTGCGGCGCTCCGGACCGGGCCCGATAATAGCTTCTGTTAACACGCACTAAGTACCATTATGTAGCACATCACTTCATAAATAATACGATTAGGCGACCTTGGGGCTTTGCGACGAGCCGCGTGTTTAAATGCTCTCATCATTTATTTAGTGGAGCGAATTAAAGGAAGCGCCACTTCAGATGATGGAGGAGGAGGAGGAGGAGGAGGACATGGCTGGCATACAGAGAGAGAGAATATGTGTGTGAGAGAGAATATGTGTGTGAGAGAGAGAATATGCGTGTGTGAGAGAGAGAATATGCGTGTGTGAGAGAGAGAATATGTGTGTGTGAGAGAGAGAATATGTCTGTGTGAGAGAGAGAATATGTGTGTGTGAGAGAGAATATGTGTGTGTGAGAGAGAGAGAATATGTCTGTGTGAGAGAGAGAGAGATTATGTGTGTGTGTGAGAGAGAGAATATGTGTGTGTGAGAGAGAGAATATGTGTGTGTGTGTGTGTGTGAGAGAGAGAGAATATGTGTGTGTGAGAGAGAGAATATGTGTGTGAGAGAGAGAATATGTGTGTGTGTGTGTGAGAGAGAGAGAATATGTGTGTGTGAGAGAGAGAATATGTGTGTGTGAGAGAGAGAATATGTGTGTGTGAGAGAGAGAGAATATGTGTGTGTGAGAGAGAGAATATGTGTGTGTGAGAGAGAGAGAATATGTGTGTGTGTGTGTGAGAGAGAGAATATGTGTGTGTGAGAGAGAGAATATGTGTGTGAGAGAGAGAATATGTGTGTGTGTGAGAGAGAGAGAATATGTGTGTGAGAGAATATGTGTGTGTGAGAGAGAGAATATGTGTGTGTGTGTGTGAGAGAGAGAATATGTGTGTGTGTGTGTGAGAGAGAATATGTGTGTGAGAGAGAGAGAATATGTGTGTGTGTGAGAGAGAGAATATGTGTGTGTGTGTGTGAGAGAGAGAATATGTGTGTGTGTGTGTGTGAGAGAGAGAATATGTGTGTGTGAGAGAGAGAATATGTGTGTGTGAGAGAATATGTGTGTGTGAGAGAGAGAATATGTGTGTGTGAGAGAGAGAGAATATGTGTGTGTGTGTGTGAGAGAGAGAATATGTGTGTGTGTGAGAGAGAGAATATGTGTGTGAGAGAGAGAATATGTGTGTGTGAGAGAGAATATGTGTGTGTGAGAGAGAGAATATGTGTGTGTGTGAGAGAGAGAGAATATGTGTGTGTGTGTGAGAGAGAATATGTGTGTGTGTGAGAGAGAGAATATGTGTGTGTGTGTGTGAGAGAGAGAGAATATGTCTGTGTGAGAGAGAGATTATGTGTGTGTGTGAGAGAGAATATGTGTGTGTGTGTGAGAGAGAGAGAATATGTGTGTGTGTGAGAGAGAGAGAATATGTGTGTGTGTGTGTGAGAGAGAGAATATGTGTGTGTGAGAGAGAGAGAATATGTGTGTGAGAGAGAATATGTGTGTGTGAGAGAGAGAGAATATGTGTGTGTGAGAGAGAGAATATGTGTGTGTGTGAGAGAGAGAATATGTGTGTGTGTGTGTGAGAGAGAGAGAATATGTGTGTGTGTGTGTGAGAGAGAATATGTGTGTGTGAGAGAGAATATGTGTGTGTGAGAGAGAGAGAGAATATGTGTGTGTGTGTGTGTGTGTGAGAGAGAGAGAATATGTGTGTGTGTGTGTGTGAGAGAGAGAGAATATGTGTGTGTGTGTGTGTGAGAGAGAATATGTGTGTGTGTGTGTGTGAGAGAGAGAATATGTGTGTGTGAGAGAGAGAACACACTCTCCTCCTCCTCCTCCTCAAGTCGGGCGCACGCTCGTACACAATGTTCACGCGGCGCCGCCAAGATGGAACCAAACAACAACAACAACAAAAAGTCAATATCAAGCGAGCCGCCTTAAGCTTCAACGAGACGTTCCCGCGGCGGAGCGCCTTAAAAGTTAAGGTCAAAGACAAAGAGGTTTGTATTGTACGGCGCGCGTGTGTGTGTGTGTGTGTGTGTGTGTGTGTGTGTTCCAATGGATTAACCCCAGACAGATATGGGCCTAACTGCCCCATCTGGCGCTCGGTCAACAGAGATTGGCAACACAATCACTCATTTCAATTGGCCCTGAAACCCGAGAGGCCCCGGGTCCCTCCGGACGCCGCGTGAAGGCGAGAGCTCTCCAGGACTCCATCGAGGCCGCTACTCCCACCGTCCACGCCGCGGCCGTGCACTTGAAACTGCGGCGGCGGAGGGGGGGGTAAGCTCCGCCCCCCTTCGGACTAACCACTTTAGCTAAAGTGAGTGTTAATTATGGACGGGCGCAGCAGTCAATAAGGGGTTAATGTAGAAGTCAAAGGATAAATTCCTTTAAGCATTGCATCATTCCACCGTCTCCGCCACCGACGCGCCGCTCGCAGGCCTCCTGATCAATAGGTTTTACTGTAATGCGCTCCCCATCGATTTACCCCCCCCCCCTCCACCCTCCTCCATGGTCCTTGCTCCGTCACTCGGTTAAAGGATAGGAAGAGAGAGAGAGAGAGAGTAAATAAAATGATTAACCTCGGTTTCACTTTGTTGCTTCTCTCTCTCTCTCTCTGAGAGGCTCGTTAGAGGAGTGCAGGGTGGTCCGATATCACCGTCACCACCACCACCACCACCATCATCATCATCATCATCATCAGCAGCAGCCCTCTCCGTCTCTGGCCGCGGTGTGGGGGGGGGGGCATACATTAAAAGGCCCTCTTGCGCCTTTAACAGGATGGAGATCCGCCTAATAGACAACATCAACGCTTCCAACTCGCCGCAATTACACTGATAGATGAGCGCGGCGGCGAGGAAGAGCCCGGAGGACGCGGAGAGGAGACGGCGCTTATTGCATCATGGCTACAGGAGGGGGGGGGGGGGGCGGGTCATCTGTAACCACACAGGATCACACGGGACCGAGCGGCTGGACTCGGGAACTCGTTTCAGGGGGGAAAAGGGGTGGAGTCACGCCTCCCTGATATACAGAGGCTCAGGTGTTATTTCTAAACTTGATTGTTGTTTTACGTGAGCGACATTTAAATGACCTTTGTGCTGCACCGGCATGTCGAATGTGTCCTTTAAAGGTTTTGTAGGACAAAATAGTGCCTTAAATAAAAGTATTGCAGGGTTTTGGTTTGAGGTTTAATCGCATTTCATCAAAAACAATCTAGTAAATATATATATATATATTCAAGAGTATATATATTTATAAATATATACATATATATATATAAATACACATAAATATTTATATATATACACACATATATATATATATATTTATATATACATAAATATTTATATTCACACATATTTCTATAAATATGTATGTTGAAATATTTATATTTACACATATTTCTATAAATATTTGTATATATATATATCGATATATATATATATCAATATATCAATATATATATATATTCAGTTCACCTTACAAATGTATATATACATATATACACACATATATATATTTATATATACATCAATATTTATATTCACACATATTTCTATAAATATGTATGTAGAAATATTTATATTTACACATATTTCTATAAATATTTATATATATATATATCAATATATATATATATATTGAGTTCACCTTACAAATGTATCTTATATTAATAATAATCCATTTAATTTATATAGCGCTTTTTAAGGTACTCAAAGACACTTTACATGTTACATTCACACACAGCTACGGGACGGCGGGCAACTCTGGGTTAAGCGCCTTGCTCAAGGACACATCGACGAGGGCGGGGTTTGAACCGCCAACCCCCTGATTGGAAGACGGACCCGCTAACCCCCCAGTCGCCCCTTATAACATGACATTTACGGACTAAAACCTTCACACGTGTGTCGAATGCTACCTGCATGTTTTCTACATTGTCATCTGCCAACACAGAAAAAAAGAGAGGAGACAGAAACAGAAACAAGATTAATTAGACATGTGCATTGCAAAATCTTCGAAATATGCGCCGTGCCCTCCAACGCATTAGCTCCGCATGACAAGGCTCCGAACATCAATCAATCATCCGTCCGTCAACGCAGAGCCGTGTTATCCGCGCTGATCAAGGGAAGCGGAATACCTCGGCTCACCTGCTTCCTTCTGCTCCCCCCCCCCTTTTGAGCGAACCTGCGCAGGTGTGAAGTTTTACGGTCTTGGCAAACCCTCAGTGCCCCGATAGCGGAGAATGCAATCTAACAAGTCGTGAAGAAACAGGCGTGTGTCTCGTAAATCACGCCGGGGCCCCTGGAGGTAAGGCGTGCAATCGAGTCGCGGGAGGAGAAAAAGAAAAAGAGTATATTATTCTCCGTGTGGAGCAGGTATCCGCGTCGAGTGAGAAATGAACGACGGAGCACATCTGTCTCCGAGCATCACGCAGTTATGTATCCGAGAGGCCGAGAGCGTTTATAGACATGCTCATCTTCCCACAGTGTTGCGCAAGACATCAGTGATGTCACGCAGAGGGCAATGTGACGGAACAAGGCCCGACACGCGGGGGGGGGGGGATCTCAACCTGCACACCACCACCCAGGACTCCGGGAGGGCCTGTGAGCTGACATGGCTGCCCTCATTAGAGCCTGAACACACACACACACACACACACACACACACACACACACACACACACACACACACACACACACACACACACACACACACACACACACACACACACACACACACACACACACACACACACACACACACACACACACACACACACACACACACACACACACACAGCGTCTCGAAGCCTCGGCTTCCTCGGGATCAATCGGCACGCTATTGTGTCTGCAGACGGCTGCTGACTGGACACTTTGTGTGAGTGTGGTGAGGTGGGCGGTGGGAGGGGGCGTCATCAAACGCGTGACATATGTTCCTTTCATTTGGATTCCCTCTAAGGAGCCCGGCCTAATAAAACTAACATCTGATGCACTCCTTTTCCCCTTTAATTAACGGTGGTGGAAACCACACAGAAATGCATTAGCAAGATGGGGGTGTGGGAGGAGGGGTGAGGAGGGGGGAGGGATGCAAAGAGGTGGGTGCTGCTGCGTTGGTGTGTTTAACACTCTCTCCCCCCCCCCCCCCAACGTGCCACAATGATCCTTCCCAGGGTGCATTGGGGGTACCTTTGGGTGGGCCGGTGAGGAGTCCCTCCAGCCAGCTGCTCATTGGACCACATGAAACATACACAAGTCTAATTAATGGCATGGGGGGGGGGGGGGGGGGAGTTGGAGTCAACGGCAGAACAGAAGAAGAAGAAGGTGCGTGGTACCTGCACAGCCCCCCCCCCCACCTCCTTCACACCCAGAGCGTGTTTGATGTGGCCTGGCTGGCTGCCCCGTCTGGAGCAGGGTGAACCAGATGTAACACACACACACACACACACAGGTAGCCTCTAAATAGCCTTCATAATTGGAGGCAATAAAACACTATTGCAGTCTGGAAGTGCAAAAGAGGCAAAGCCTCCCCTGAACTACGGCTCCTGCTCTGAGAACCAGGTGGACGTCCATTAGGTGCTTAACGGCGTAACAAATTAGCGAGCGCCCGGCCCGCTCCCTCCTGCTCCCCGGGCCGGCGGGTGGAATGCGGCCCAACGTCAACACGGGGCGCAGAATTTACGAGCGGACAACTATTGTTAAAATGCAATCAGGTTGTAATAAAAAAGAAAAAGAAAGGAGGCAGGAAAAAGGACAACCAGATAGGACCCTCCTGGACGTTTACTCCTCCGACAGGCGGAGAGACAGATCGCCCCCCGAGGCGGAAGACCTGAGTGTGTGTGTGTGTGTGAGAGAGAGAGTGTGTGTGTGTGTGTGAGTGAGTGAGTGAGTGAGTGAGTGAGTGAGTGTGTGTGTGTGTGTGTGTGTGTGTGTGTGAGTGTGTGTGTGTGTGTGTGTGTGTGTGTGTCCGCTCCAGGCTGACGGGAGGAATGAGGGTGGCTGAGGCTTTTGGCCGAGCAGCCACCTGTACCCGGCTACATGCTACAGGCTACAAGCTATGGCATACAGGCTACGGGCTACAGGCTATGGCATACAGGCTACATGCTACAGGCTACATGCTACAAGCTATGGCATAGAGGCTACGGGCTACATGCTACAAGCTATGGCCTACAGGCTACAAGCTATGGCATACAGGCTACGGGCTACATGCTACAGGCTACAAGCTATGGGCTACAGGCTACGGGCTACATGCTACAAGCTATGGCATAGATGCTACAGGCTACATGCTACAGGCTACAAGCTATGGCATACAGGCTACGGGCTACATGCTACAGGCTACAAGCTATGGCATAGAGGCTACGGGCTACATGCTACAAGCTATGGCATACAGGCTACGGGCTACATGCTACAAGCTATGGCATACAGGCTACGGGCTACAAGCTATGGCATAGAGGCTACAGGCTACATGCTACAGGCTACAAGCTATGGGCTACATGCTACAGGCTATGGCATACAGGCTACGAGCTACATGATACAGGCTACATGCTATGGCATACAGGCTACGAGCTACATGATACAGGCTACGGGCTACATGCTACAGGCTATGGCATACAGGCTACGAGCTACATGATACAGGCTACAGGCTACGGGTGACATGCTATGGGCTACATACTATGGGCTCCAGTCTTTGGGCTGTGGGCTACAGGCTACGGGATACATGCTACATGCTATGGGCTACATGCTAGGGGCGATATGCTACAGGCTACATGCTACAGTCTGCAGGCTACATGCTAGGGGCTACGGGCTACATTCTAGCTCCACAGAAGCAGAGAACAAAAACAAAACGTTTACTCTCGGCCGTCCTTCTAACACCCCGAAGACGACGCTAAGTAGGGCCGGCCGCCGAGCTCAAAACAAAAACAAGCCCCTCCATCACCGCCGCAGACGAGCCACACGGCCCGAATACCACGGAGAAACATTGAGATGCATACGGGCTGAACTCATTAGAGCCGCTTCTGTCGAGGAGAGGAAACGGAGCCACGAGAGGACTCGACGGCGAGGGGGTCAAGAGGTCACTGCACTCCTTCGCGGCTGTAAATCAGCCGTCGGGTGAATCAGGAAGTAGGAAGAAGCACCAACTACAGATGAAAAACAGCCTCTTGGCTAACTGGCACATTTACTGCAATGTTTTTATCAACGTGCACTGTCGCTTATGAAATAAACCATTTAAGAAAAAGAAAAAAACCTCTCAAGTGTTCCAGGGCGACGGCTCGCGACGCTGTGAAAACTCGTTGTTGGAGTGTTCATGTAAAAAAAAAAAAAAAAGGGATCTTTTTGTTGTCGTTACCCTCCGTCGCGTGGCCCCGCCCACCTGGCCAAGCGCCAGTGGCGTCGGACGACACCTGACCCTCCAGTCACGCGATTTCAAAACGCGACCACGATTCACAGCGGGGGGGGGGGGGGGGGGGTCAAGTGGGTCCGGCTAATTATAGTCTTTTGCAACTTCAATACCCCGGTTGTAAGTCATCCTCCTCGTAGCTGCGGGCCGCCGCGCCGGTGTCGAGTTCTGGAGCTCTTTTGTCGAGAGAAAACCGGGAGATAGAAGTTTTTTGAACTGTTGCGCAACACCATATTGGGTTTCCAGAAACATGTAACCGCATCCAGAAGGAGACGCACACTGAATGTGCTTGGGGGGGGGGGGGGCGTTGTTCTTTGAGTAAATATGACATGCTGTTCAAACTGCAATCAAGAAGTCAACTGGCTGTTGACACAATAGGCGACGCAGTGATAGGCGACGCGCCCCGCCGAAAAACGGGCGGTAAATCTCGAACGCAATAGAGAGCGACAGGTCGTGGGCGTCGGCTTCGTGCGGAGAGACGAGACGCTCTCGTAAAAACAAACGGGACGTTTGATCGTGTTAATTGTGTCATTCTTTGTGTTTGCGGGACAAAAGATACAGATCACTACGACGGGATGATGTAAATGTCATAAAGAAAGATGTTCCAACTTGCACTGACGGATGTAAAGTACATACTTTAACTCACTTTGGTCACGCCTTGTGTATATATTTAGTTTCCTCTGTATATTTAGTATTTAGTATTATTATTGTGTTTTGATCTTTTATTTTTTATTAAAGCTCTAATGCTGCTGTGATCCTGAAATAGAAGTTTTAGTTGTTGAATGTGAAGCTTTTTTAAATATGTGTCGCTCTTTCTTTTTTTATCCATTCAAAGATAAAGTAAAACAAAAGAAACTAACCTTTGTAAAAATTCTGCCAAAAAAAAGATTATAATCATCGCAATTTAATCTAATTAGATTGTACTTCATATTTCTTGAATAAAGGTGCAACAGTCAGTCCGAGAGTGGCACAGAAGTGAAGAGTATGTCGTATTATAAATTGGAATATCTGTCTTTTATAAATGCATCAAGGAAAGTTGTGACTCCTAAGTTACTCGATAACTTTATTATATTATAAATATAAGTTTTAGTTGTTGAATGGGAAATTTCCCCATGCACTGTGGGACTAAATAAAGGATTATCTAATTTAATATACTTTAATATTACTCGTACACCTAGTACAATCTAAAATCTAATTAGAGTAAATTTGCGATGATTATAATCTTTTTTTTTTGGCAAATGTTATTTATTTTTATTTTTTACTTTATCTTTGAATGGACGAACAAAGAGACAAAAATAATAAAAAGCTTCACATTCAACAACTACAATTTATATTTATAGTGAAATAAAGTTATCTAGTAACTTATAAGTCATAATTTTCCTTGATGCATTTTTTAAAGATAGATATTCCAATTTATAATACGACATACTCCTCAGTTTTGTGCCACTATCGGAGTTATTTGTGCAACTTTATACAATAAATATGATGTAAAATCTAATGAGTGAATTGTGAAAAAAAACATTTTGGCAGAATTTTTACAAATGTTAGTATATTTTATTTTAATTAAGCTTTGAATGGACAAACGAGTGGCACATAGAAAATATGCTTCACATTAATCAAATACAACTTATATTTATAGTAAAATAAAGTTAAAATTAGAGTCAATTGCGATGATTCATTTGTATTTTTGGAAGAATTTTTACAAATGTTAGTTTCTTTTACTTTATATTTGAATGGACGAACAAAGAGACAAATATTTAAAAAAGCTTCACATTCAACAGCCACAACTTCTATTTATAGTAAAATAAAGTTATCGAGTAACTTAGGAGTCACAACTTTCCTTGATGCATTTTTTTCTTCAGTTAAACAAAATAAAAAGTTCATCTCGTGGTCGCAGCCTGAGAGAGGGCTATTGTGCATGTAACACAGCACTGTGTGTGTGTGTGTGTGTGTTCATGCTCCGCGACCAGGTGTTTGAACTCCTGCATCACCTGGCGCTCCCCGCTGCGTGAACACCAGTTTGTGTTTCACCCTATTAAGTAAATAGCGTCATTAAAAACGGAGCCTCGGCATTTAAACGACGCCGTGAACAGCCTGCAATTTGTTTTTGGGCGAGCCGAGCGCGGCGGCCCCGGGGCCCGAGGCGCTGCACCAAACAGGATGCACGGAGCCGGGGAACGCAGCACAAAGGTGTGTGTGTGTGTGTGTATACATATGTACCTGCCTGTGAAGTGGAGTCTGTTTGACTAGGTGTGTGTGTGTGTGTGTGTGTGTGTGTGTGTGTACAAATCAGTCATTGAACGTTGTCGTGGATCTTGAAAGAGAAGCTGTTTGCGGTCCAACTGGTACCTGCGATGTTGTGTTTGTAGTGACAATAACCTTTATTAAATAACCGACCGCGCGGAACACAACCCTTTGTCTACAGTGGCACAGGCGTTGGTCCTACGCCGAACACACACCGCCAAAGGGAAGGTGACACATACACACAGCTTGTGCAAAAGAAAACAAGAAGACATCAGCCACAAGCGAGAGGCTGGCACGGCCCCACCGAGGGATTACACATGGAGTTGTAACAGGGATCAAACTCTTCATTGGTTTCCTCTCAATCATTTTTTTTTTTCCACACGCCTTAACCCGGCGAGGATGCTTCTCACTAAAAGTCTCCGTCGCTACCCGGCTGATCCGGGGTCAGCTGTGGGGAGTTAAGAGAGGGATAACCTCTCGCTGAGCCCCTCTCTCGCTAGAGGAGGCCCAGATGGGAGCGCCGATCCCCCCCCAAAAAAAAACCGAGATTACGACTCCAAATCGCTGTGGCCACATCTCAGAGTCCACAGTTTAACCCCCGCCGATGCCAGCCAAGGTCACAGATGCACACTTGAGAAACGGGAGGAAAAAAAGTGCCAAAAAGAGAGAGAGGGAGGGAGAGAGAAAGAGAGGGATGGGAGTGAAGTGCTGCCAGAGTCGGAGGAATTAGATCCGGGCTGAGTGGCCCTCATCTGGCTAAGCCTGGTAAGTAGCAAGACTAACAGGCTGAGGCACACACACACACACACACACTTGTAAAGCCTGCACGCAAACGGTCACACACACACACACACACATAAATAAGGAGGTAAACACACACTTAACGTAGTCTCACACACACACACACGGAAGGACAGGGAGGGCTACAGATGGCGCGCCCTGGGCCCGGTGGGTGACTGGGGCTCGCTTTAGATCCAGCGTTGGAAGCCGTCACGACGCACACGGAGGCTCAAGGGTTGGGGCGGAAGGAGAGTACGAGGCGGGGGGGGGGGGGGGGGCTCCTTTCCCCTCCCAACAGTTTTGGTGCGACATCAACGTGTCACTGTCCATTTGTGACCTCTTGCCCCTCTCCCTCTCTCCCCTCCCCCTTTCTCTCGAAGCCAGCGGCCACTTCAGCCGTAATTCTGCCCGACTTCCGCCGCCTGACTGGCAGGAGACGAGGAGGATGAGGACAACAAGCTGTGAATACGGGAAGAGACAGAAAATCATTGAGGAGCTTGCCTTTATGAATCTTTGATGAGCGAGGGGGGGGGGGGGGGGGGCAGCCTCTGGTTAAATCAGAGCGTAGTGTGTGTGTGTGTGTGTGTGTGTGTGTGTGTGAGAGAGACTGCCAACAGAAGTTGAGATAAACAGGGTTTGGACCGGGCCCAGACAACTGAACATTAGTCCCCGTCCATGTAGCCGGTAAGTGGTGCCGGTGGCATATATATATATATTATATAATATAATATATACAGAAGAATATAGTATATATATATGATATATATAAAATATATGTTTTATATATATATATAATAGATATATATATAATATATTTTATATATATATTTATAATAGAATATATAATATATATACAAAAGAATATATATATATAATATATTTTATATATATATATAATATATATACAAAAGAATATCATATATATATATTTATTCTGATCACATGACATCTATTCTTGTGTCCAACCTGTCAAATCTTCCTGATCCGATGTGAGGTCAAAGGTCAGGGATGAGGTGCGTGTACAGATTGTAAAGCCCTTCGAGGGTTAGGGTTATTTTAGGGTATTTGTAATTTTTTTCATATCGGGCTACACAAAATAAACTGAGTTAAATCTTAAAGTTAGTGAACAGTACAAATTAAACTTTTGCCATAGCAAGAACCCGTCTGACCCCTCCAAGTCATTGATCTCTCCCGCATCGCGCCGGCGGCCCTCGCGCCAGCATTCTGTTCCCCGTGACTGACGCTCCATTTCTCACCCGCGTAAACACCAGTTTGACACACGGAAACACGCCAGGCGTGACGAACGACATGTAACTGTGTGCGAAAGAAGAAAGGAAGACAAAAAAAACCTGAGTTGCCATTAAGCTGTCCCGCACACTGAAGCTTCTCTAATTAACAATCGTAAACTATGTTGCCGATCTTGTAAGGACATATTTGCTCGCGAACCCAAAAAGAACGGCGTGGGAAGTCGTCTTCCAGGTCCCGCGCCCCGCCCCGCGGCGTTCTCTTTTTGTTCATCCTTTTATCCCTTCACACCTGTTCGCTTGTGATGACTCACGAGGAAGGTTGTTTTAATTAATAATACACGGCGTGTTACAACAGAACCCGGCCCTCCGAAAAGCCTTTAATAGGCCGTCGGGGCAGGTGCCAGTTTTATGTTGTTATGTCACGGAACGAGCGGAGCGGCATAGTCGCCTCGTCTCCTCGTCTCCTCGTCTCCTCAGAGCCGTCAGAAAGCCCGGCTCACGTTAATGAGTCTTTAAAGACTCCTCCACCTGTCAGCCACACACACACCTATATGTATACACACACAGAGACACACATACACATGTCTCCCTACACACACACACATCATCGCATTCATACACACACCATCACACATACATACACACGTCTCCCTACCATCACATTTATACACACACCCACACATGTCTCCCTACCATCACATTTATACACACACACACCATCACATTCATACACACACCATCACACACACACACACACATACATACACATGTCTCCCTCCAATCACATTCACACACACACAACGCTTCTCCGAGATGAATCGAGAGCTCCTTCTACACCCGTCGGGGTTCAAAACTTTTGACACTTCGCTCACATGTAGATCACATGTTGATCACATGTAGATCACATGTAGATCACATGTAGATCACACGTTGATCACATGTAGATCACATGAAGCGAGAAACACAAGCGGCGAGCCGCCGAGTCGCTTTCAGGTCGATTCAACACCGAATGTATACTTTTCTGGGAAACCCGAGATTGATTGACAGCTCTCCTCCTCCTCCTCCTCCTCCTCCTCCTCCTCCTGGCGTGGAGAGAACCGGCCGACGCCGTGATCTCACGGCTTCCCACGGCCTCGGGAGGGAGACGAGGTGTGCCAGTTTTTTTTTTTAAAGGTCGGGTCGTCTTACAGGAGGCGGGAGCGAGTCGAACAGTGCCCCCTACTGGTGACATGGATATAACATACACCGTACGTCCTCTCTACCAGGGGGGGGGGGGGGGGGTCTATAGGTGGTGTGACGACATCACCTGACATCGAAGGGAGGGGAAGAGAGCCGCACTTAGCGGAGCGGCTAACCGGTGGTTGTACGGATCAATACGAGAGTCTGAGAGTGTGCTGGAGGGGGGGGAGGGAGGGGAGCCGGAGGGGCTACCCCATCGGCCCCCCCCCCCAGGCACATCCTGGGGGGGGGGGGGGGGGGGGGCGGCTGTCTCTTCGGCCTCCATCACTTCTGCCTTGGCGCACACACACACACAGGTACCGGCGTCCTGTGTCGTCGTGTAGCACCATCTGTCCTGTGAAGTGCATCAGGGGATCTGCATCGTCTAACATGTTGCACTGCAAATGCAGACATATAAAAAGGTATATAAGAGCACCCCCCCCCCCCCCCCCGGAGAAGAGTAACAACAGGACTGCTCCCAAAACACGGGAGTCCGAATCGGTAAAAAATTAATAAACGCAGTGACCCTTCCTCCCTCCCCCGCCCTCCCTCCGCTTGCTTTCAATCACAGCGAACATCACAGAAAAACAGGAAGTGGCGAGGGGGAGACGGGAGAGGAGGCGCCGCCCGCCGCCCGGTGCACTTGTCTGGCAGCTGCTCGCTCTGACATTTGAGGCCACGGGGACGTCGCTGAAAGAGCAGATGCTCACTGATGTACACGGGCGTGGGAACATGGCGACGACACGAGTGGCTCAGGCTAAAAAAATAAAGGAATAAAATCGACGAGAGGCTTCGAAGACGGCAGAGATGTCCCGAGTGCAACACACACACACACACACACACACACACACGCGGCGGAGCGGCCATGGCACGGCGGCCCAGAGGAGACGACGACATGCAAATAGTGAAACGGATGAGGTGCGTTTACGACATCAATCAAATATAAAGATATTTGCAAATCAAAGGTACAGAAAAAAAGATGAATGCAAAGTGTACATCCTTTGAATAAAGATGTAAACACAAATGTGTAGAACACACACACACACACTGACCCATTAGACGGGCGGAGCACAAACTGCCTGCTCACACAAATCAACCGAAATGCAACATTTCCGTCGACCGTGTGAGGACGCTGTGTGAGGACGCCTCGTGAGGACGCCGCGCGAGGACGCCGCGCGAGGACGCCGCGCGAGGACGCCTCGTGTGGACGCCGCGCGAGGACAATTTTTTTTTGGATTACAACCAAAAAACTGGCGGAGGAATTAGAAGAGATTTAAAAATCCCTAAATTGTATGTCCGAGGAGCCTTGAGTAATAAATGTGATTGAAACATATTTATATGAAAGTTGGATGTGGAAGTATGTCTGTATGTGTATATATGTATGCATATATATATATATATATGTTTGTGTATGTATGTATATATATATTATTATTAGGGTCCGAGCGACAGACTAAGTCTGTCCGAGAGGACCCTATTGAAATTGTTAGGGGTATTATTATTTCTTCTTCTTAAGATTTTTATTTTAGAACATTGGAGGCATATTGGGGGTACGTATCATATCCCAAAACTCACCAAATTTGGCAAGCTTGTCAGGATTGGTGAAAATAGACGGATGACACCGACCTCGAAATTCGGCTTTAAAAAATTGCTCTCTAGCGCCACCTGGAAGTTTGACCGGCGACGCCCCTCACCCAGTATGTTCAAATGACTAGTTATTTTTTTTCCAAGTCCACTTGGACCTGCTCTACAAAAAAGCCTCTCATGACCCTAAGCTCCGCCTACTTAAATTTTCGGCCATTTTGAATTTTGTGAAAAACACTCAGGGCCATTTCTCCTAAACGCTGGATCTGATTCATACCAAACCTATTGGAGATAATGATTATAGAAGCTATATTATCTAAGATCTATTATCTTTTTTCAAATATATCATTGTGGTAAGCATCTATGGCCCAACGAACATTTTAGGGGCGTGTCCTGTTTTGTAATGCTCATAACTTCAACACTATTGGGACAAAAAAATAACAGACTTTAAGGATATGTGCAGAATGGATCCTGAAACATACACAGCAAATTTCGTGCAATTTGAACCGTAGGGGGCGCTACAATAATTCACCAAAGTTGGCCGTTTTGGGCGTTTTTTGCTTGATTTGGCCATTTTCCACTTTTATACCTCGGAGGATTTCTCCCACAAAACGCCAACAGAATCGGCTCAAATAATTTTTTATAGAATCTCAAGACTTGAACAATGAACACCGACTTTTCGTCGGAAGGAAATTTACGTTTTTTTACTGCCAATAATTGTGTACTTTCTGTGATTTCTTTATGTTAAAAACTATTGCTTAAACTCATCCAATCTTTCCCCAAAAAATCATGCGCGATGCCAGTCAAGGTTTGAACACATTCACACGAAGAAACAAGCACATATGTTCGAGGAACACCTATTGAAAAGTAAAATAACAATAATTTATTCACTTTCACGATAATGTTACCCCCTACAGCTGATGCAATTACATCTAATCAGTGGTACAGAGCAATAGGTGCTTGCCTAGTGACACAGAGACCTGTTTTTGATTCCAGGCAAAAATAATGTTATCGGGGGTTTTTTACATTTAATTTACATGACGTGGTCTACACTTCACTTAGAGACATATGATGCATGGATATGTTCACAGACTCAAAGTGCCACCTACTGGCTCAACTGGACTTCCTTCAATCCGCCCCAAATTTGTCCTGCCCAAAAGAATGTGACCGCCTACGGCTGCCTGTAAACCAGCTGGCTCATAGCTCACCATGATAAGTGTTGGACTGGAAACCGGGAGATGCGTGATCGATTCCAAGACAAGACAGCTTTTTTTCATCACTTTTTTTGTTTACATTGAATCTACACGACGTGGTCTACACTTCACGTAGGGACACATGATGCATGAATATGTTCACGTAGTTAAAGCGCCACCTAGTGGCTAAACTGGACTTTGTCGAATCTGCCCCAAACTTGTCGTGCTCGTTACAAGTCACGGCCCGAGTCAAGTCCGACCGGCGCGCCTGCGTCCTCGGCCGAGCGGGTGAGCGAGGACCCGTTCGACGCCACTTGCAGCTTTAATTTTTTTTCTTTTTTTTCTTTCTTTATTCTATATAAATTTTCTGATTCATTTGATATTAATTTAGGATAGGAATATATAAGTATTGAATAATATTGTATTGTATTTGATTTGATTGACTGAATAAAATACACAACAACAACAAGATGGCCACGGAAAAAAAAGATGGAGCCGGAAAAAAAACAGCGTAGAGAGAAATGGACGAGACGAGAACATTACAAGACGCAGGATGCAAAGTGAGGAGAGAGGAGGCGTAGCATCTCCGGCGGAGAGGACTTGAGGTCCCTCCTCCTCCTCCCCGGATGATGATGGAGACGGAGGCTGGCAGCGTTTCTGTAAACAGGATCTTGGGAAGGCAAACAGCCTCCGGTGAGGCCGCGAGGCCCGGCGCCACGGCAACGGCGTGGGGCAACACTTCCCACGGTCCCTCCTCCTCCTCCTCCCCCTCCTCTATCCGTCTGGTTCCTATGCCCCAAACTCCAAAAAAAGAAATCCTCAATATTAATTTATCATTAACTTTTAATCTATTCTTTCAAAAGTCAAACTACAAGTGTTACATGTGATCTCTCCCTCCACCTGTCTCTCCCTCTATCTCTCCCTCTCTCCACCTCCCTCTCTCCCTCCATCTCCCTCTCGGTCGTTCTCTCCTCTCCTGTCGTTCTCTCCTCTCCCGATGTCTCTCCCTCTTTCCTCCTCTCCCTGTGTGCGTGACCGGAGCGTCTCCTCGTCGTTAACGAGCGAGAGGAACTCCGTCCTCCTTCAGCGGACGCGTCCTGCGGGACCCCGTGTTGCACTGATGCATCATGGGTAGTCTTACTTACAGGTTTTAATTGCTCTGGTGATCTGTGGGTACTGCACCGCGTGGGGCTCACTGCAGAGACTCCGTCTGACAACTGGAACACAACGCGTGGGGGGGGGGGGGGGTGGAGGAGAAGAGATGGAGCAGAGGAAACATGGAGACGAGGAAGAGGGAGGAAATATTTTAGATGCAAAGCTTGTGGGCGAGAGGAACTAGACGAGGAGACAAGGAGACGAGG
This sequence comes from Pseudoliparis swirei, assembly GCF_029220125.1. Classification (NCBI taxonomy): domain Eukaryota; kingdom Metazoa; phylum Chordata; class Actinopteri; order Perciformes; family Liparidae; genus Pseudoliparis; species Pseudoliparis swirei. The sequence continues at coordinate 2,992,249 of NC_079391.1, forward strand.
ACTGTTGTCCCAGGAAGTGATTGCTCTCCCGCATCAAAGTGACAACCATGATATAAACTCACACACACCTACACACCTACTTCTTCACACATCTACACACACACTTCTACACACACACCTACATCTACACACACACCTTCGCACACACACACACAAAACACACACCTACACACACCTACACTTATTCAAGCTTACAATATATGAGCAATAGTCATAAAAATGCCAATAATAAGACTATTAGGTAATAATAAGACTATTAGACAATAAGACTATTAATAATAATAAGACTATTAGGTAATAATAAGACTATTAGGAAGTAGTCTACAGATTAAAAGTGAAACAGAAAACATAAATCAGACGATCGTATTCACTTGTATTCTTATTTTTTTGTGGTTATTCATTGTTATTAAATTTTGTAAACTACTATTAACAATTATACCTTATTTCTTAGTTTTTTTAGAATTTAAAATAATATTTATTGGATTTTTTTTATGTGTACCTACCTAGTCCAGGAAACACAGATAAGACACAGGAGGAGGACATTCTGGGGGGTCTGTTGCCCCTCTAGTGACATCATGGTGACGTCACATCTCTGCCTGTTGCCTCTCTAGTGACATCATGGTGACGTCACATCTCTGCCTGTTGCCTCTCTAGTGACATCATGGTGACATCACATCTCTGCCTGTTGCCCCTCTAGTGACATCATGGTGACATCACATCTCTGCCTGTTGCCTCTAGTGACATCATGGTGACGTCACATCTCTGCCCTGTTGCCTCTCTAGTGACATCATGGTGACATCACATCTCTGCCTGTTGCCTCTCTAGTGACATCATGGTGACGTCACATCTCTGCCTGTTGCCTCTCTAGTGACATCAGGGTGACATCACATCTCTGTCTGTTGCCCCTCTAGTGACATCAGGGTGACATCACATCTCTGCCTGTTGCCTCTCTAGTGACATCATGGTGACGTCACATCTCTGCCCTGTTGCCTCTCTAGTGACATCATGGTGACGTCACATCTCTGCCTGTTGCCTCTCTAGTGACATCAGGGTGACGTCACATCTCTGCCTGTTGCCTCTCTAGTGACATCACATCTCTGCCTGTTGCCTCTCTAGTGACATCATGGTGACGTCACATCTCTGCCTGTTGCCTCTCTAGTGACATCAGGGTGACGTCACATCTCTGCCTGTTGCCCCTCTAGTGACATCATGGTGACATCACATCTCTGCCTGTTGCCTCTCTAGTGACATCATGGTGACGTCACATCTCTGCCTGTTGCCTCTCTAGTGACATCATGGTGACGTCACATCTCTGCCCTGTTGCCCCTCTAGTGACATCATGGTGACGTCACATCTCTGCCCTGTTGCCCCTCTAGTGACATCATGGTGACGTCACATCTCTGCCCTGTTGCCCCTCTAGTGACATCAGGTTGACGTCACATCTCTGCCCTGTTGCCTCTCTAGTGACATCATGGTGACATCACATCTCTGCCTGTTGCCCCTCTAGTGACATCATGGTGACGTCACATCTCTGCCCTGTTGCCTCTCTAGTGACATCATGGTGACATCACATCTCTGCCCTGTTGCCTCTCTAGTGACATCATGGTGACATCACATCTGTCTGTTGCCCCTCTAGTGACATCATGGTGACATCACATCTCTGCCTGTTGCCCCTCTAGTGACATCATGGTGATGTCACATCTCTGCCCTGTTGCCTCTCTAGTGACATCAGGTTGACGTCACATCTCTGCCCTGTTGCCTCTCTAGTGACATCATGGTGACATCACATCTCTGCCTGTTGCCCCTCTAGTGACATCATGGTGACGTCACATCTCTGCCCTGTTGCCTCTCTAGTGACATCATGGTGACGTCACATCTCTGCCCTGTTGCCTCTCTAGTGACATCAGGGTGACATCACATCTCTGTCTGTTGCCCCTCCAGTGACATCATGGTGACGTCACATCTCTGCCCTGTTGCCCCTCTAGTGACATCATGGTGACATCACATCTCTGCCTGTTGCCTCTAGTGACATCATGGTGACATCACATCTCTGTCTGTTGCCCCTCTAGTGACATCAGGGTGACGTCACATCTCTGTCTGTTGCCCCTCCAGTGACATCATGGTGACATCACATCTCTGCCCTGTTGCCTCTCTAGTGACATCATGGTGACATCACATCTGTCTCTTGCCCCTCTAGTGACATCATGGGGATGTCACATCTCTGCCCTGTTGCCTCTCTAGTGACATCATGGTGACATCACATCTCTGCCTGTTGCCCTCTCTGACATCATGGTGACATCACATCTCTGCCTGTTGCCCTCTAGTGACATCATGGTGACATCACATCTCTGTCTGTTGCCCCTCTAGTGACATCAGGGTGACGTCACATCTCTGTCTGTTGCCCCTCCAGTGACATCATGGTGACATCACATCTGTCTCTTGCCCCTCTAGTGACATCAGGGTGACATCACATCTCTGTCTGTTGCCCCTCTAGTGACATCAGGGTGACATCACATCTCTGCCCTGTTGCCTCTCTAGTGACATCAGGGTGACGTCACATCTCTGTCTGTTGCCTCTCTAGTGACATCATGGTGACGTCACATCTCTGCCCTGTTGCCTCTCTAGTGACATCAGGGTGACGTCACATCTCTGTCTGTTGCCCCTCCAGTGACATCATGGTGACATCACATCTCTGTCTCTTGCCCCTCTAGTGACATCATGGTGACATCACATCTCTGTCTGTTGCCCCTCTAGTGACATCATGGTGACATCACATCTCTGTCTGTTGCCCCTCTAGTGACATCATGGTGACATCACATCTCTGTCTGTTGCCCCTCCAGTGACATCATGGTGACATCACATCTCTGTCTCTTGCCCCTCTAGTGACATCAGGGTGACATCACATCTCTGCCCCGTTACGTTGAATTATATCGAGGTGAATAAGCCGGTTTTACTAAAGTGTGTCAAACTCTCTCCCATTATTCTGCCCGCCGATGATAAAAAGGTAAGACAAACACCCCGCTCATCAAAAGGTGCCATGAAAAATTAAACAGCCAATCAGCGGGCAATTATTCTCTTTAATCTCCCAGAGGCAGCCAATGGGGAAGAGCCCCCAGTGGTTCAGCGCTGCACTCTCCACACACGCCTCGCTTTGCATCATGCTCAGCTCAGGCGGAAATAAAAAGAACCGGCGAACTTTATAAACTGGTTTATTTTCTTTCTTCTTTCCACTCCATTGATGCATTAAAGCCAGATGAGTCAATTTGCTCCGCCGTCGATGGTCTTAAAGACACGGAGACGGCCGGCTGCGATCGGACCGGGAGGAGACGGTTATCGCGTTACCATGGAGAGCTCACGGTGGAGCTCGAGTGGTCGATGCCCTCTCCGCTGGAACGCATTACGGAGGATTGGGATTCTTCGCTATGGATTACAACAGATGCAGATCAGCAGAAGTCGGTTTATTACGCCGGCATCGGGGGAAATGGGGGAACTTACGGATGATCGGATGAGTAAAGCTGTCGAACTCTGAATGTTGATGAACTCTAAATGTTAAGTGTATGTCTCTAAATGTTAAGTTTACATGCTTTATGTCTCTTAATGTTAAGTTTAGAACTCTAAATGTTGAGTTTATGTCTCTAAATGTTGAGTTTACAACTCTAAATGTTAAGTTTACAACTCTAAATGTTAAGTGAGCATGCTTTATGTCTCTCAATGTTAAGTTTAGAACTCTAAATGTTGAGTTTATGTCTCTAAATGTTAAGTTTAGAACTCTAAATGTTGAGTTTACGTCTCTATATGTTGAGTTTACGTCAATAAATGTTGAGTTTACGTCTCTAAATGTTGAATTTACGTCAATAAATGTTGAGTTTGTCTCTAAATGTTGAGTTTATGTTTCTAAATGTTGAGTTTGTGTTTCTAAATGTTGAGTTTGTGTTTCTAAATGTTGAGTTTGTCTCTAAATGTTGAGTTTGTCTCTAAATGTTGAGTTTGTCTCTGAATGTTGAGTTTATGTCTCTAAATGTTAAGTTTAGAACTCTAAATGTTGAGTTTACATCTCTATATGTTGAGTTTGTCTCTAAATGTTGAGTTTGTCTCTAAATGTTGAGTTTACGTCAATAAATGTTGAGTTTGTCTATATGTTGAGTTTACGTCTCTATATGTTGAGTTTATGTCTCTAAATGTTGAGTTTGTCTATATGTTGAGTTTACGTCTCTATATGTTGAGTTTATGTTTCTAAATGTTGAGTTTGTCTCTATATGTTGAGTTTGTCTCTAAATGTTGAGTTTATGTTTCTAAATGTTGAGTTTGTCTCTAAATGCTGAGTTTGTGTTTCTAAATGTTGAGTTTGTCTCTATATGTTGAGTTTGTCTCTAAATGTTGAGTTTATGCACGGTTTGAGGCTAGCAGCAACAGCGCTAGCTCGCCGGCTAACAACAACACCGTTAGCGTAGCCGAGGTGAGTTCTACCGCTGGGGATGAACACACACTCTCTGTGACCGAGCACAGTGTGAGGAGGGCTCTGTTGAGGGTGAACACCAGGAAAGCTGCAGGTCCAGATGGCATATCTGGGCGAGTACTGAAGACCTGTGCTAACCAGCTAGCTCCAGTGTTCACCACAATATTCAACCTCTCCCTGGCTGAGTCCGTGGTCCCCGCCTGCTTCAAGAGATCCACTATTGTCCCTGTGCCCAAGAATGCTTCTCCAGCATGTATGAATGACTACCGACCGTTGGCCCTCACCTCGGTGGTCATGAAATGCTTTGAGAGGCTGATAAAGGACTACATCTGCGCCTTCCTCCCTTCCTCCATGGACCCGCTGCAGTTTGCTTATCGCCCAAACAGATCCACGGATGATGCTGTCTCCCAGGTACTGCACACCACACTCTCTCATCTGGACAGCCAGAGGGGGCTATGTGAGACTGCTGTTCATTGATTATAGTTCAGCTTTCAACACCATAGTCCCTCCAGACTGGCCGGCAAGCTGATTGAGCTGGGACTGAACACCCCCGTGTGCTTGGATCCTGGACTTCGTGACCGCCAGGCCACAGGTGGTCAGGGTGGGCAGACACACCTCCAACCCCTCACCCTGAACACAGGATCCCCAGGGTTGCGTCCTCAGCCCCTACTGTACTCCCTGTACACACATGACTGTGTGGCCAGGTTCAGCTCCAACACCATCATCAAGTTTGCGGATGACACAGTGGTGGTGGGCCTGATCTCCGACAACCACGAGAAGGCCTACCTGGAGGAAGTTGCTGATCTGTCACTCTGGTGCCAGGACAACAGCCTCCTCATGAATGTCACCAAAACTAAGGAGCTGATTGTGGACTTTAGGAGGGTACAACAACAGAGGACGTACTCACCACTGGGGATTAACGGGACTACTGTGGAGAGGGTGAGCGGGTATAAATACCTGGGAGTCCACATCACAGAGGATCTGACATGGTCAACGAACACAGACACTCTGGTGAGAAAGGCAAGGCAGCGCCTCTACCACCTCAGGCAGCTGAGGAAATTTAAAGTTTCCCAGAGGATCCTTCAGTCCTTCTACTCTGGAGCTGTAGAGAGCGTCCTGACAGGAAGCATCACAGCCTGGTTTGGCAACTGCTCCGCTCAGGACAGGAAGGCTCTGCAGAGAGTAGTGCGTTCGGCTGAACGCACTATTGGAACTACACTCCCCACCCTGCAGGACTTGTACACCAGGAGGTGCAGAACCAGAGCCGGCAGGATCATGAAGGATCCTCACCACCCCAACAACAGACTGTTTCAGCTGCTGCGGTCAGGCAGGCGCCTCCGTAGTCACGCTGCAAGAACAGAGAGACTGAGACGGAGTTTCTTTCCTCAGGCCATCAGGACTGTGAACTCCGACCTCACCAGGACCCCCACATAGACCCACACAACTGCCCCTCTTAGGCACACACACACACACTTAGTATAAATATTGTACTGTAAATATTGTGTTGTTTTTTATTGTAAATAGTGTGTACTTGTTGCCCTTGCACATTCCTGCTGAGCATTGCCACTTTCATTTCACTGCACACCCTGTGTGTGTATATGACAAATAAAACATCTTGAATCTTGAATCTTGAAATGTTTCTAAATGTTGAGTTTGTCTCTAAATGTTGAGTTTGTGTTTCTAAATGTTGAGTTTGTCTCTAAATGTTGAGTTTGTGTTTCTAAATGTTGAGTTTGTCTCTAAATGTTGAGTTTAGGTCTCTATATGTTGAGTTTATGTCTCTTTATGTTGAGTTTGTCTCTAAATGTTGAGTTTGTCTCTAAATGTTGAGTTTGTCTCTAAATGTTGAGTTTATGTCTCTATTTGTTGAGTTTATGTCTCTTTATGTTGAGTTTGTCTCTAAATGTTGAGTTTGTCTCTATATGTTGAGTTTATGTCTCTATATGTTGAGTTTATGTCTCTTTATGTTGAGTTTGTCTCTAAATGTTGAGTTTGTCTCTAAATGTTGAGTTTGTCTCTAAATGTTGAGTTTAGGTCTCTATATGTTGAGGTCACCTCAGAGAATGCGTGCCGTGTTGCAGCTGAGATGAAGTCGGACCGGATGTGCGATACGGGCCGCCTGAGTCGGTCGGGGCGTCCTCTGTGTGTCTCGACCCGCCGCTTTGACTCCACGCTCGCTCACTCCCCCCCCGGCCGCTCGATGCCAACGATCCCCGACCCTGATCTTAACGAGAGGAACACATCAGATACAAACGACATCTCCAAGCAATCGACAAGTGCTGGGTGAGGGGGAGGGGCTTGTCCAGTGTCTTTGTGCACGGGGCGAATGAAAACAAACCTAAAGTCCTCGATCCTAAAACTTAAACCTCGACGCCTGATGTGAGACGGTCTCTCCTCTTCGTGGACACACAAAAAAAACTATTCCCGAATTTGTCGATGGGGAGTGAAGCTCCCTTCCGGCATCATCTCCTCATCTCCTCCCTCCTCCTCCCTTCCTTCCTCCTCCCCCTCCGTCGTAGATGGATGAGCGGCGGCGGCGTGACGGGCCGCTTAGCCGCACGGCTGAGTGTATAACTAGCGGAATTAGTCGACACCTACACACCCAAGGAGCCCGTCAAAGACGAGGCTATTTAGTGTGGCGTCTGGGGACACGCACACACACACACACACATGCACACGCACACAAAGGAGACACACATCCATTTGCCAAACGTTTGTACACACATGTTCATTCTTATTGGCCCGTATGTGCACGCTGACATTGATGTCCTCAAATATGTAAGCATGTGTGTTCACACACACACACACACACACACACACTGATATGTTGCAAAGGTGTACACACACACACACACACACACACTGCTAAGGGAGTCAATACTGCTGATTTTCCTTGTCAGCTCCTCGGCAGGCGGTGCTTTAAAGAGACATCAATCTGTGATGTCAGCACTTACCTAACGAACCCTCTGGGATCGATGGACGCGCTGGTCCGCCACATGGCCGGCCTTCAACCCCGCCTTCAACCCCTCCTTCAACCCCGCCTTCAACCCCGCCTTCAACCCCACCTTCAACACCGCCTTCAACCCCTCCTTCAACCCCAACACCACCTTCAACCCCACCTTCAACACCGCCTTCAACCCCACCTTCAACCCCTCCTTCAACCCCAACACCACCTTCAACCCCACCTTCAACCCCGCCTTCAACCCCTCCTTCAACCCCACCTTCAACCCCGCCTTCAACCCCACCTTCAACCCCACCTTCAACCCCTCCTTCAACACCGCCTTCAACCCCACCTTCAACCCCGCCTTCAACCCCAACACCACCTTCAACCCCTCCTTCAACACCACCTTCAACCCCTCCCCGCCTTCAACCCCACCTTCAACCCCACCTTCAACACCGCCTTCAACCCCACCTCCAACCCCGCCTTCAACCCCGACTCCAACACAGCCTTCAACACCGCCTTCAACCCCACCTTCAACACCGCCTTCAACCCCGACTCCAACCCCACCTCCAACCCCGCCTTCAACCCCGACTCCAACACCGCCTTCAACTCCACCTTCAACCCCGCCTTCAACCCCGCCTTCAACCCCGACTCCAACCCCACCTTCAACCCCACCTTCAACACCTCCTTCAACCCCACCTTCAACACCTCCTTCCTTCCTTCCAATCGCCTTCCCCCAGTCTTAAACCCCCCCCCCCCCCCCCCCCCGTCTCCTCTGACTCCTCCTGCACCACCACATGACCACTGAGCTCGTCTGTCCGGTCGCCTCGTCTCCTCACCTTCAAACCGTCGTCTCGTGTTTTTAACGCCCGTGCCGGTGGAACCGAGCGGCGGCTGACCGTCTGCACACTTGCACCCCGGGGGGCCGCCGCCGCCGCTCCTGAATCGCAGCACTCTTTAGGGTGAGATGATGCCGTGAAATGAGATTAGTTCCCTTCCCTTTGATCGCCCCCCCCCCCCACCATCCCATCCCGCATGCGACACTTCAAATGCAGGAAGCCCCTTCTCCCCGCGCCACTTAATTGACCAGAATAAACATATTATATTGTGATAAGTGTCGCGATTGTAACAAATTGTGCGGCGTGACCGACACAAATCATGGCATTAGCCTCGCCGCTCTTATCGGACGGCCTCCTTGTGCCTTTTCAATAAACAATCCGGTAGACGGAGCGAGAGAGGGAGAGGAGGGGAGAAGAGCGAGCGAGGGAGGGATTGATGGCGGGTAGCGCCGCGGCCCCCGTGATCCGACGTTTACCCACTTAACCATTCAAAAAGTCATCTTCCTCCATCAGCCGCTCGCTCGGCGCCGCATGAGGAACATTATCTTTTCCACGGGAGCGATCATTCACAGATGGCTTCCCCCCCCCCTCAGCAACCTGCCACCACGCATTTACAACACCGGCTACCGTGTGTGTGTGTAGTGTGTGTGTGTGTAGTGTGTGTGTGTAGTATAGGCATGTGAATGGTGTGGGATGCTCAAAGAAATAAAAGGGAAGAGGATATGAGTGGAAATGGATTTTTGTTTATGTGGCTGTGAGCGTCAAAGGTTTGAAGGGAGGCGCGTGTGTGTGTGTGTGTGTGTGTGTGTGTGTGTGTGTGTGTGTGTGTGAGGCTGACGTGTTAATCAGTGAATCAGCGTCCGTCCACTAATGTCTGCCGGTGTAAATAAGGCCCTCGTCTCCCGCCGCCGCATACGCCGGCTTTCCGGCCCATTAGGCCCGAGCTGGCTGCCGGCGGCTCGCTGGAGACTCGTTTACGTGTCTGAAGGCATCTGTGGCGGCTGATAGGAAGCCCGCGTCAAATTAATGGCACTGTGGGCGCTGCCAGCCAGAGCCAGCGCCACACACACACACACACACACACACACACACACTGTACCCACACCAATCACCAGCAAGCACGCTTGAATGCACGAGCTTACACACCTTCAGGAAAACAGAAAAGGGCGCGGACGTACACACACACACACACACACACACGTGCAGCTTTTGCCGGGTAAACTAACCTTTGCAGTAAAAGATTTAGCAGCTTTATTAGTTCAGGAAATGGCTGTAATTAAGGATAATTCATAATGGTTGCTTCTCCACTCTCTGTGGTATTAAAATAGAAAAAGGGGGTCTCGCCTAATTAAGAGCGCTCGCATTTGTGCACTAAGGCAGTAAAATGGGGGAAGAGGGGGAGAGGCCTCGGCGAGGCACACACACACACACACACACACACACACACACACACACACACACACACACACACACACACACACACACACACACACACACACACACACACACACACACACACACACACACACACACACACACACACACACACACACACACACACACACACACACACACAGAGAGTTACCGCCTCGCGGTCTTTACACTTCCTTCGTAAAAAATCTGAAACATTTTATTTGTCTGACAGTTTTCCAAAATCCATACACCGTTCATAAAGGTAAATCTATAAAAAAATAAAAATTAAAAAAAAGTTATTTGCGTGACACTTTAACCGCAAATAACGTTTTTTTACCCTCACAATAGCAACGGAGGACGGAGCGCGTCCCGAAACAATGGAGGCACTAATGTCTCGGTGCCAGGTGGCCGGGCAGAGGAACCTGGCGGGGGGGGCTCCCTAGGCTGCACACAAGAGGTGTGCGTCTGGGTTTAGCCCCCCCCCCACCCCCCCACCGGAGGTGAGGCACGAAACCAGAGGACAGGATCAATACGTCCACAGATGCTGCGTGCTCCTTTCACTCATTACCACCGATGAATAACAGAGGAACCGCCCCCCCCCCCACACACACACACCTCCTCAAGATACACACAAGAGAAAAAAAGACACACTGATGCAGGAATAAGAGGACAGGGGGGGGGGGGGAAACGACTCTGAACATCACACTTCTCTAGAGCAGCCCTTGAAGAAGAACAATAAGAACTGATGGTGTAGCCAGCTGTCCAAAATGTGATTTCCTCCCCGTCCTCCTCCTCTTCACACCGACATCGATCGCCGCCGCTTGTAACGTTTTCTGTTAATTCTAACCTGCACAAAAAAAATCTATATGTGTGCATTTCAAAGCAGGGGCAGAGAGAGAGAGAAAGAGGGAGAGAGAGAGAGAGAGAGGGAGAGAGAGAGAGAGAGAGAGAGAGAGAGAGAGAGAGAGAGAGAGAGAGAGAGAGAGAGAGAGAGAGAGAGAGAGAGAGAGAGAGAGAGAGAGAGAGAGAGAGAGAGGGAGAGAGAGAGAGAGAGAGAGAGAGAGGGCCAGACAATCACTGTCAATCTACCTAATGACCGAGTGTCTGCTGGTGCGCGCTAGTGAAGTGGTGGAAGAAGAGTCCCCGGGTGCAACTTGAAGCAGAATGGAGAGAGAGACATAGAGAGAGAGAGAGAAAGAGCATCATCCCCCCCCCCCCCCCCCCCGGCTTCTCAAAACTGTTGAAAGGGCATAAACCCCCTGCTGGAGCGGTTTCCCCTCAATGCTTCGCTCTCTCCTCCGCAACTCCAGCCCGATCAAAGGGAGCGGGGCCCTGGAGCAGAAGTGGTACAGATCAACCGGGGCCCGGCGGGTGTGTGTGTGTGTGAGTGTGTGTGTGTGTGTGTGTGTGTGTGAGTCGCATGAGGAAGTCGGGCGATCGTGTATTCCGTCAGAGTGCGACGCCTCGGCTTAACGGGAAGTGTGTTTTAACAATGTATGGCGCGAGAAAGAGTCCTCGCTGAAGGTTTAGGTTCAGAGAGGAGAGAGCGGAGGATGAGTGGAGGGCAGGAAGGAGGGGATGGGGGGGGGCGGGCGAAAAAAAAAAATTCCGTGCAGCGCTGCGGCAGAAGGACGGCGTCGGCTCCGTCCGGTAGATTCAGGATGCGGGAGATTGAATCAGACCCGCCGGTTCAGCAGCGAAGAATAAATGACAAGGGGGGAGGGGGGGGAGCGCCAAAAGGTGAGACCCCACTGATGAGATGAAAGAGGAGGACCAGACCTGCCAGACGCACTGTGAGAGAGTCTGAGATGGAGTGAGATGGAGAGAGAGAGAGAGAGAGAGAGAGCCAGCAGAACCCCGATGTCACTTTATCACGCGGTACCAGAGGTCAGGGGACGAGAGGCACGGGGCCACAGCGGCGATCTAATACCTTTCATAAAGAGAAAAGCCTCCTCATCCACCAGCCGGGATTAAATATAACCTGAGTGCCCGAAACCCCCCCCCCCTTCCGCCCAGCGCCTCCACCACCACCACCACCACCCCTCCAAAGCCCAACTTTGTGTTTGCACTGGCGGGGTGAGGAGGGTAAAAGCAATTTGTGGAGGACTTGTTGGGTGGAGTGTGTTTTCATGGGGGGGGGGGGCTGCAGCCGGGGCCACACAGTTAATGCGTCAGACCGCCGCCGCTCGCCTGAAATGACCGCCGTCGTCAGCAGAGAGGGAGACGGTGCAGAACGGCGCCCCCTGTGGCCACGTTGAGCTATTACAAGATCCTCTTGAATCGGTTCCTTTAAAAAGACGTCGTGAGATTCACCCGAGACCACGCCGCTGAGAACACGCCGCTCGGGGTAGAAATAATTCAGACTTCCTCTTCTTTTCATGTGCAATGCAGCAAAAGAAGAAACTTCTAGAGACACACGCACGAGGACGCCGCCACCGTTGACACTCAGGATGCGAAGAGCCAATATAAACAATAACCCGGTTTTATATATGCCGATGTGGTCCTCGGAGATGGGAGGGAAATTGGGCCATCAGTGTCACCGGGAGTCCCGGTGTGGAGGCTTGTTTTCTTGATCTAATAGAAGGTAATGACCCAGAGAGCGGGGCTCGGCTTCCTCCCGGCACGGAGCGGGGGGGGGGGGGGAGGCCTCCGGGGGCCACTCCGCCCCCGACGGCGGCAGTTGGTCGTGGCAGCGGTGCAATAAGAATTAAAAAATCACACACGGCGGGGGGGGGGGGGGGGGCGGAGTCTATCGCGGGCCGATAAATCTCCATACAGGGGGGGGGGGGCAGAGAGATGAGCGTCGCTTATCTCATCAGCATCGCCGACTGATGCCTCTGACCGAGCGCCGCCGCTCAGACCTCCTGATTTATCACGAGCAGGGGAGAAGAGGGGTGGGGGGGGGGGGTGGAGTTCTCCACCGGGGTGAAGCTGTGAGAGAGAGAGAGAGCACGGTGATGGAGAGAGATGCAAAGAGGGAGGGCGGGAGGGAGGGAAATGAAATCTAAAAGGGGGAGAGAAACAGACATATTGAAAAAGCAGAGGGCAAAGTCGGATAATGCAGAAATATCGGGAGCAAACAGAAAGGTTTTCAGGGGGAACACGCGAGCGACGCAATAAACTCTGCACTTGACGGCTGGAATCTGTGGGATTCAGCAGGTTTGTTTTTTTAAAGGTTGAAGGATATAAAAAAAGGGGGACAGCGAGATGTAATATTTTAAGGGAAACATAAACATGGACCCTTTTCTTCTGACGGACGGCGCCGCTGCTCATCACGGTCCTCGTGTCCCGTAAATATAAAATAAATCTACCGTGCAAAGTAAATTGTTTGCATAATTTGGATTTGAGATCAAATCAACGTTGTAAACACAAACATCTTCACGATGAGAGACGCCGGCAGGTCGACCCAGTCAGAGGCTTCTTGCAGGGCGAGAGGAGGTGGGAGGGGCGGGGGAGATTGACGTCAGCGTGATTGTGTCAATCACGGGCGAGCGAGAAGTCAAAGACACGGCGAACCAGAGCGGCGGCCACTGCTCCCTCCCTCTCCTCCCTCCCTCCCTCTCCTCCCTCTCCATCTTGTGGCCGTGTGAATTAGTGTGGAGGGAACGAAGAGGGTGGGAGGGGAGGATGAGGAGTGACGGGAAACAGAGGGGTATAATATTCTCATCACTCTTCGCTCCGCAGTCGTCGTCGGCGAGGAGGAGGAGGAGGAGGAGGAGCGTGGCCCAGGGCACTCGGCGGGCCACGCCAGACCCGGCAAATATTCCTATACCTCAATTTTTCATATTTCCCTGTATGCATAAGGAGATGAAAAATCATCCGATCATTTGTATTGTCTGACTGAGGTTATACACACATATTAGTTTATCCAGCGCCCCTCAGATTGCCTCCCTAAGCAAGACGGATCGTCTTCTGGAGAGGGCAATATTCCCACGGAGCAAATTCAGTCCATCTCGTATGTGCTCCTCGTTCACAGGAGGAGCAGCGACGAGCTAAAGAGACCGAAGAGAGTTTATTACACACACGTTACGCTTTAATTGCTCCGGCAAATGTGAAGACGGGTAAAACGTATAGTTTTTTTTAAACCGAGAGGCTCGACGCTGAATATTCGTATTAATTTACTGAACGCCGACCCCGAAAATGATTATTAAAGCGAAACAAGCGACACAAAAATAATCAATTTAACTTGAGAGAGAGGAGAGAAAAGAGGAGAAACATCTTCAAATCACAGCAGCAATTGATTTCCGTTAGCTCTTCTGGGGAGTAGCGGGTGTGTGAGGAGGAGGAGGAGGGTGTGTGAGGAAGAGTTCTGGGTGATTATTCTCCACTCGGCCGTGTGTAGAAGTCATTAGACGATGCGTAACGCCTTGCTTCAAATCAAAGGCGCGCGCAGCGCCACACCGAGAGCGCCCGGCAAAACTTCAGATAAAGAACGGCAACATTTCTCATTTAGTTGGGGGGGAAAAAAAAGAATAAATAAAGTGAAGACGAGGAAAATGATCCCCAAAACGGTGCTAATCGCTCTACGCTATTTAAATCAATGTAATGTGGCGGGTGATGAATTCAAAAGAACAGATACATATCAAAAGTTGAGTGCAGGAATATTGTGGGAGGATCGCTATGGGGGGGGGGGGGAGGAGAGGAGAGGGAGGGAGAGAGAAAGACAGAGAGAGGGAAAGAGACAGAGTGAGAGAGAGAGACAGAGATAGACAGCGAGAGAGAGAGAGAGACTTAGACAGAGAGAGAGAGAGACTTAGACAAAAAGAGAGAGAGACAGACAGCGAGAGAGAGACTTAGACAAAAAGAG
>NC_079391.1:3009204-3091704 GCF_029220125.1 Pseudoliparis swirei
AGAGACAGAGAGAGAGAGAGAGAGAGAGAGAGAGAGAGAGAGACAAGGAGAGAGAAAGAGGGAAAGAGACGGAGTGAGAGAGAGAGAGAGAGGTGTGCGTCTGCCGAGCAGAACCAAGGTGGCAACACATGAGGAGGCCCTCGTAAGCCCGTCTGCTCCTTCCCCCTCTTCCTCCTCTTCCTCCTCCTCCTCCTCCTCCTCCTCCTCCTCCTCCTCCTCCTCCTCCTCCTCCTCCTCCTCGCTGTCACCGTAACCATCCCCTGCCATCGGGCCCGGGACAGCTGCTCACCAGAACCACTGCCGACACACACACACACACACACACAAACTACAACCAGGCACCGGCCCCGTGGGTAATTGGGCTTTCTCACTCCAGCAGCCAGACAACAAGCAATGGCACATTCCTGTCTTGCCACAATGGCAGTTAAAAAAATAATAATAAAAAAGGCATAATAAAAGACAGCTCAGATAAAACATCCCGAGGACCCCCGGCTGCAACATTCAAGACGGTTGCACAAAAAAAAAAAAAAAACGGGGGCGCAAAAACACGGTGCGCTCGGGGACCAGGACAGGAAGCGCTCTCTGGCAAACAGGAAGTGGCCCGGTTTCCCTCTCATCTGGATCCCTCCTCTTGCGCAATAACGTGTAAAAATTCTTTTTTTTTAAAAGACGCTAATGAGAACGTCGGCTGTTTACAAGTGTGCCAGCCTTCAATTTGAGCGGGATCTGAAATCGAGGACAAACAATCAACCCCTCATTATATTCTCGCGTCGCGTCGGCAGACTTGTTGTTTTACGTCCGTGAATCGAGAGACTCACTCGGGCTCGTGTTTGTTATTCCACCGCCGTCACGGGCCGACGCGTCCTCGTTCGGAAGGTTTCTGTCCGTTACATTTCTTGTTTATATCCTGCTAAAAAAAAATGTCAATCTACTTTGCATCTTCGGGCGAGTTAAGAGGACGACGTAGCTCGCCCTGCACTTTATCTACGACATTATGTTTTCTCCTCTCTTCGCTTCCCGAGGCGTGGGGGGGGGGGGGGGGGGGGCGTGTTGACGTCGGCTGACTCGACTCTCAGAGTCGAAGCCTGCAATTACTGCAGCGTCTCTCTCTACCTGAAACGTTGCTTGACAAGAAAAGTATGCCAATACGCCGCAAACACTTTCATTCGGAGCGCTCTCAAAAATTAAACGAGCCGCTCCGAGCCACGTTGTAAATTACCTCGAGGAATGTCCGAGAGAGAGAGAGAGACAGAGACAGAGAGGGAGAGAGCACATCACACGGAATCCCTCCGCAGGCTCAGCACTTATAATTTGTAAAATTTTTAGAGCTATTTATTATTTGTTAGCCTGTTCCTTTGTCCCTCAGGGTGGCTGAGCTCTTATCTGATTCGTGTGTCATGTCAAGAGATTTGTCACAAAGCCATAAACGTACACGTTGGGCTTTCCAGAGGAGCGGAGCAAACGCCGCGGTTTGACCCCACGACCTCCGGGTCAGGGTCAGCTTCCTAGACTTCACAACACTCCGCCGACACAATTGATTTGAACTGGCGAGTTGACGGGCTGTTCATTACAAGTCCTGTGCACTCATGACCACCAGCCCCCCCCCAAAAAAAACAAGCCCTAATACCTGGCTCGGTGTCCCGCCCCAGGCCGCTGTCATCAGCATGACGGATCAGACGCACCTGACGGCTCTATCTGCAGCTACGATCTCTGAATCCTCATCGGAGCACTTAAAAACCCCGGCGTGATTAATTCCCCCCCGACGCCGCCGACAGACGAGGTGCCTCGTCCGTCGGCGCTCACCTGGCCGACTCGAGGCCGCGAGCGGAAAGAACGAGACGGGCGAGAGAGCGGACGAAGAAAAGCGGCCGGTAAAAAACAAACGACGTCGAGAGGAGCAGCGCACTGTAAAACTAGAACGGGCACTCGGTAGAGCGCATACCTTCGCATATCACAAGATTGGGCATTGAATTATGAACATATTGGCATTAGTTGCATGCCAATTGGATAAAAATTGACCGTGCTATGGTAAAAAGAAGATGTTGACCTTTTCATGACCTTGATCTTGACCTTTGACCCGATTGATCCCAAAATCTAATCAAATGGTCCCCGGATAATAACCAATCATCCCACCAAATTTCATGCGATTCGGTTTAATACTTTTTTACTTATGCGAATAACACGCATACAAATAAATAAATAAATACACGGCGATCAAAACATAACCTTCCACATTTTCAATGCGAAGGTAACAAAAAAAGAGAAGAAGAAGAAGAACAAAGAGAGCGATCTATTGGCAAAGCTTTCATTTAACAAAGGGAGTAGTCAGGGTTCTTACACATGTTGACCAATGGATTTCCAGGACTTTTCCAGGAATTTTAACCAAATTTTCCCATGACCAAACTGAAATCTCGGTATAAACATGAACATTTTAGAAAATGTTGCGTATCCAGAGCGTACGCCGGCTTATAGTTTGAGCGTCTTTCTTTAAAAATATATATTAATTATTTCAAACTCGGCGTAAATGAACATGTGATTATAAAAAATGTTCACGACTTTTATGATTTAAGTTTTTCCCATGACTTTTCCAGGCCTGGAAATGACCATTTTAAAATTCCATGACTTTTCCAGGTTTTCCATGACCGTACGGACCCCGAGGAGAGAGAAGAAGAACGACAAGAACGGACCGGGAGGCAAAATGAAGGAGAATGCACGACGACAGAGGGGCGAGTGGAGCGACGCGACGGAGAGATGCTCGAGACGCTGCCGTTGAGCTTTCATTAAATTAGTGCGGGGTCTTTTGTGTAGGGATGGGTATCGTTTGTGTTTTTTTCCGATCCCGGTGCTGAACCGGTATTTTTAAAGCGATACCGGTGCCTAAAGGGACAAAAACACACACAATGAGGACATTAAAAACCTTTTTGGCCGTATTCCCTGTAAAAGCCGTTATCACGGAGCACTGACAAAAAACGGATATCGGACTGTCACGCTCGTAGCTCGTAGCTAGCGCTAGCTTCGTAGCTAGCGCTAGCTACGAGCTAGCTTAAACATGGTTATAATGGCTAATTTATTATTTGCTGGCCTACTTTTTTGAACGCAAGACTTGCGATCGACGTCGCGGTACTGCTCTGAGTTCAGGATGCTCTAGTCGTCATCGGTCTCCACGTTGACGCTGATAACGTCTTCATGATCGTAACCTGCCGACAGGCTATCGCTAGGCTATCGAAACCCCGCTTTCGGTACCCGACCCTACTTTAGCGTCTCCTCCCGAGAGCGAGGAGACGCCGAGCCGGCCGGGCGGAGCCCGACGTCGAAGCCGAGGCCTCCGGCTCACGTTCATCGACGGATGGAGAGCGGCCGCCGCGCCCGCAGACCGCCACGAGCCGGGAAAGCGAATCCGGCGTTGACTCCGAACGCCAGACGAGAATAAATAACCGGGGCCCGACACTTAAGGATCCGTTTGCATATTAGCGCCCCCGTGACGCCGGGTTTAGTGCTCGCTAATTGTTTCCAGGTAGTGACGCCGCGGGGTGTCGGGAGCATCCGCTGCTTTTTAAGGCGCTCGGGTCTCCAAAGGCTGAAACGGGAGTAAAGCCGAATCAATGCTAGCTGCTTTACCGCTGTCATCACTGATATCATAAGAAAGTGCTAATTAACTTACTGCAACCCCTGGAACAGCTCTGACCAGAGGGCTAATGTAGTCTAATCGCGTGTGTGTGTGTGTGTGTGGGGGGGGGGGGGGGTCCGTGCTTACTTCACCCCGGGACTCTCTCTCTCTCTCTTTCCCAGTCAAAGAGCTAATCGATAGTAAACTGCAGCTGGGGTCACAGCAGCCCACATCTTCCCCCTCGCTGACCCCTCCACGCCCCTCCGGGCAGGACCTTAATGGAGCCGTGCTCCCCGGAAATCAATACTCAAACTGGGCATGGATCACTAACTGAGCCCTCTGCTGATGGGATCTGATGCGAGCTTTAAATGTTTAAAAAAACAAGCAGCAGTTACGAGGATTTATAGACTCACGCCTTCAATTGTTTCCCTTTTCTAATGCAGGAGCTTCCTCCTCCATCTCTGGACCTCGCGTCGGCTCCCCGAGAGGCCGAAGCCGCTAAGTGGGAGAAAAAAAGAGCCATAACCAATAAGGAGAAAACACATTAAGTCCTCCTCACCTTGGGGGAGGGACCCGTTCGAGTGGCCGTGTTAATTCCCGCCTAATACTAATTGGTCCTTCGGCTTGAGGAGGGCCCTTCGGGGGGGGGGGGAGGGGCGGTTCCCTCTGGGTCCGCTCTCGCTGGGGCGTGCCACCGTTTTGAGGGGGGTGCTGATGAGCTGGCGTTTTTTATCAGCCGCAGCATTCCTCCAGAGCCCCCCCCCCCCCTCTCCCCCACCCCGAGGGTGCCGCACAAGCTATAATTAAGTCTCACACAATCCATAATTGCTGTGTTTACAATTACTGTAGCAGAGGAACACGGAGGCGAGGAGGAGGTGGGAGGAAAGAACTAATCCTGGTCCGACGTTACATTTTTTTTTTTTTTTTTTTTTTTAAAGGTGCAGAATTCATATTCAAATCTCTTTTTCCCGCCGCCCCGTCTCCCTCAATGAGCTCTCAGGACTATTTGGCGGTGGTAAAAAACCCACAGATAGCCCCCTATTCATTTCCCCCCGTGCTCGATGTGGACCGGGATCCGCCGTCCCTCGGGGCGCTCCCTGGAAGGAAGAGCCGTAAATGACCCAAATATAAAGGGGTTTAAAGGAGAGGGAGAGAGAGAGAGGCGCCGGCACCATTACAAATAAATGAAGTGTTTATTAGGCATGCCGACAGCCCTCTGAACACTGGCCGGGATCAAGGCAGTTACAGTTAATGTGCCTCTCCCAGAGCAGTCGCTGTTTGTTTAGCCCCAGAAACAGAACCACAGGACAACCTCATCACGCTATTCTTCACGCCAAGTCTCTCACACCTGATCTTCACTCGTCTTCGATCTCTCACTTCTGTCCCTGCTGAGCTCCCCTCTCTCCCTTCATGTCCCCAGTGGCACAAAGCATATATATAAAAATATAATATATATAATAAATTATATAGATATAAAATGTATTATATATATTATATACATATATAATATAATATATAAATAAATATATTATATATATTGTATATATATATATTATATAATGTATAATATATTTATATATAAATTCATGTATAATATACACTACCGTTCAAAAGTTTGGGATCACTTTGAAATGTCCTTATTTTTCAAAGAAAAGCATTGTTTTTTTCAATGAAGATAACATTAACTCAATCAGAAATACACTATATACATTGTTAATGTGGTAAATGACTATTCTAGGTGGAAACGTCTGGTTTCTAATGAAATATCTCCATAGGTGTATAGAGGCCCATTTCCATCAACTATCACTCCAGTGTTCTAATGGTACATTGTGTTTGCTAATCGCCTTAGAAGACTAATATCTGATTAGAAAACCCTTGAAAACCCTTGTGCAATTATGTTAGCACAGCTGAAAACTGTTTTGCTGATGAGAGAAGCTATAAAACTGGCCTTCCTTTGAGCTAGTTGATTATCTGGAGCATCACATTTGTGGGTTCGATAAGACTCTCAAAATGGCCAGAAAAAGAACTTTCATGTGAAATTCGCCAGTCTATTCTTGTTCTTAGAAATGAAGGCTATTCCATGCGAGAAATTGCAAAGAAACTGAAAATTTCTTACAGCGGTGTGTACTACTCCCTTCAGAGAACAGCACAAACGGGCTCTAACCAGAGCAGAAAGAGAAGTGGGAGGCCCCGGTGCACAACTCAGCAAGAAGACAAGTACATTAGAGTCTCTAGTTTGAGAAATAGACGCCTCACAGGCCTCAACTGGCAGCTTCTTTAAATGGTACCCGCAAAACGCCAGTGTCAACATCGACAGTGAAGAGGCGACTCCGGGATGCTGGCCTTCTAGGCAGAGTGGCAAAGAAAAAGCCATATCTGAGACTGGCCAATGAAAAGAAAAGATTGGTATGGGCAAAAGAACACAGGCATTGGACAGAGGAAGATTGGAAAAAGGTGTTCTGGACAGATGAATCCAAGTTTGAGGTGTTTGGATCACACAGAAGAACATTTGTGAGACGCAGAACAGGTGAAAAGATGCTGGAAGAGTGCCTGACACCATCTGTCAAGCATGGTGGAGGTCATGTGATGGTCTGGGGCTGCTTTGGTGCTGGTAAAGTGGGAGATTTGTACCAGGTAAAAGGGATTTTAAATAAGGAAGGCTATCACTCCATTTTGCAACGCCATGCCATACCCTGTGGGCAGCGCTTGATTGGAGCCAATGTCCTCCTCCAACAGGACAATGACCCAAAGCACACCTCCACATTGTGCAAGAACTATTGAGGGAAGAAGCAGTCAGCTTGCTGTCTGTAATGGAGTGGCCAGTCACCAGATCTCAACCCCATTGAGCTGTTGTGGGAGCAGCTTGACCGTATGGTCCGCAAGAAGTGCCCATCAAGCCAATCCAACTTGTGGAGGTGCTTCAGGAAGCGTGGGGTGAAACTTCAACAGATTACCTCAACAAATTAACAGCTAGAATGCCAAAGGTCTGCAATGCTGGAATTGCTGCAAAAGGAGCATTCTTAGAAAAAAATTAATACTTCAAATACAAATCATTATTTCTAACCTTGTCAATGTCTTGACTATATTTTCTATACATTTTGCAACTCATTTGATAAATAAAAGTGTGAGTTTTCATGGAAAACATGAAATTGTCTGGGTGATCCCAAACTTTTGAACGGTAGTGTATATATAAATATGTTGAGGTTTTCCTCTGAAGCCCCACAGCGAGGTTAATGTAAGGGGGGTGTGACAGCACCCACAGAAGGTAGAGTAGAAACAGTAGTGTGTGTGTGTGTGTAAAGGGGGTCTGTGGCTGGGGGACTAGACTCTCTGATGGGGGACCAGAAAGCGGCTTTTAAAAGGCTCTGATTGCTCAGCGTTCTGAAATTCCCCTTTTAAAAGTTTCCCTTCCCTCTAATTACATTCTTCGTTTCATTTTTCGGCTTTTCAGACAAACTGCCAGGGAAGCTTTTGGAGAAGGCAAAAAAAAAAAAAAAAAGCTGGACTCAATTTCACTTTATTTTCTTCTTTTACGGTTCGAGTTCGTAATGAAAAAAACGTGCCGAAATTGGATAACACGGGGAATAAACTCTCCATTTATCTCCCTCTAATAGGCAGAGTTATTACGCACATGACATAAAACAGACATTTACAGAAACACAATTCATAGCAAACGCTGCACCTGAAGAAGCTCTGTGGGTTTGATGAAGCCCCCCCCCCCCCAAAAGAATAACAATCTGCCTGTGAGTTTCTATTTTCTCATTAACTCATATTTAACATTTTAATGCCATATTCTCGTATATTCCCCTCCACAATAACACCACGTGCAGGTGAGAATAATGACGCTCGTTTAGAGCCGAATTAAAAGTTCAAAACAATGAACTTTCTTATGCGCCACCTCCAAAGAAACACCAAAAAAAACAACACACACACATTCTCTTCTTCCATAAAGATCTCTAATTATTTTTCATAACCTCAAGCTGTGCACAGTAATATCTCAGCTTCCTGTTTCAACGTGCCTGAGACTATTGAAAGCAGCCCCCCCCCCCCCCCCGGTAATGAAGCTCTGCTCCGCCGCGGTCCCCCTCCTATGAAGATGGATGTGGGACACAGTACACTTCTGAAGTCAAGAGGCTGGAATTACAATCCAAAGTGATTATCCTTGCCCATTAATAGCGGCAGATAGCATGTCACAATCAGGGATGTGCATAATTAATCAGCGGTTACCCTCTCTCTGCACCCCCCCTCCCCTCCTCCCCTCCTCTGGGCTATTTCCAATGTAAAACAGGGTTATGGACAATTCCCAGCAGTGTAAGTAAATGCGTTCGCCCAAAGCTTAACAAGACGATGGGAGTCCCGCCATTGACAAAACATCGCCGACTGGCTCCCGATTCCTCCATTTATCACACACACGTTATAAAAACAGAGTTTTCACGGAGACGTTGTTTGTGCACTTTTCTTTTTTAATGAGAACAGCCTGATTTTTGTAATCCGGCATTAGTTTTTTTTCTCATTTTCTTTTTTGATATCAAAATAAATAAAGTTTAAAAAAAAGAAAAGCCCTTCAGGCGAAGCCGAAAGAAAATCACTCAAATCCAGCGTTTCTATATTTTATTCCTTCATATCTCCACCTGTCTAACACGGTGTTTGTAGATCACTATCAAAGCGCTCCCCCCTCTCTCTCTCTCTCACTCTCTCTATTTGACCTTCCTCGATTCCCTTTGCAAAAACAAAACAACTCTCAAACCTGAAGCCCGCTGACTTTCAGACTTTCACCCCCCCCCTCCCCCTCCCCTCGCCGGTCCTCTGGAGAAGCAGGCCTTCCATCAATGCCAAAGCCCAAACTGTGGAGCTCCGGCTCAGTCGCTGTGATTTATACAAGTTATTATACAGCCCATTACGGAACAAAAACCCGCTTCACAACAGCAGCGGGGCCCCGACAATGGGCCCCCGGTGGCGGACAGGTGAAGTCCGGCTCTCGCCACCGCCACATTGTCTTTAATCTAGTTCTACACATGGCTTCTCTTCACATCCCAATCAAAAGCTCTCGTGTTTAACAAACCACGACAGATCCGTCCCCCGTTAATCCGCCCGGCAACAAAAGATGGATGCCGGAGACACTCCGTGAAATCACTCACACACACACTCCTTCATTTGCATAGAAAACACACGCTCGGAGGTAAAGGGGGGGGGGGGGGGGTATAATATTAAAGCCATTATTTTTGTGTGCGTTGTTCTCATTGAAGGAGAGAAAAAAAAATGAAGTTTGCATAATTGTGCGAGGCATTATGTGGGGATGGAGGCTCATCTCTGCGAGAGCAACAACCCAAATCCTTCTCCCCGTTGCTGCCGGCTCGATAATGCGGGACGGGACAAATAGGCAGGCGGCGCCCACGCAGTGACCGATTCAAAGGCGTGCAGCGCTGCAGAGTATCTGTGCGTGACCTTCAGAGGGTGACCTCCTCACCGTCATCAGAGCAGCTGCACAGGAAGCTTTACGAGACACACGCTAAAGATGGAGCGAGGAATGATGATTATTCACCAAAAGCAACTCAGATTACATGAAACTGAAATTACTAAATGAAGACAAACATATCCATCAAATAGTCTCCATATACGCGTGTCATGGCGTCCACCATGGAGGACTCCTTTGTGCATGCATGACGCCACGTTAACCTGCATGCTGCAAAGTATCTGTGCGTGACCTTCTTCAGAGGGTGACCTCCTCACTGTCATCATACCAGGAAGCTTTACGCGACACACTCTATAAAAATAGAGGCAGAATGATGATTATTCACCAAAAGCAACTTAGATTTGTACAAATATGACACTAAATGATAATATCCATCAAAAAGACAAATAGTCTCCATAGGCACGTGTCATGACGTCAACCGTTGAACGCCTTTTTCTGCATGTATGACGTTAACTTGCATGCTGCATGACCTTCTTCAGAGGGTGTCCTCCTCACTGTCATCAGAGCAGCTGCACAGGAAGCTTTATGAGACACACACTCTATAAAAATGGAGGCAGAATGATGATTATTGACCAAAAGCAACTTAGATTTGTACAAATATCCTCTGAAACTGACTTAACTAAATGAAAATATCCATCAAATAGACAAATAGTCTCCATAGACGTGTGTCATGGCGTCCACCATTGAACGCCTTTTTCTGCATGCATGACGCCACGTTAACCTGCATGTAAATAACCCCTTAAAAGGTTTATTGTTTTGTGTCGATTGCCTTATTTTGTATCTGCTTTATTGGTTTTGATGTATGCCTTTTTATATTGTATTGTTTTAATGATTTTGTAGATGTTTTAAACTACTTCCGCTTTGAGCTAAATTTGACTTTTATTTTGAAATGTTAAAAGGAAGCGCACCTTTATTTTATGTCAATATACAAACTTGACGGTACGGCTAAAGGTTACGGACGGATGCGCATTTGATATAAAGTGTTCATAGTTTTAATGGACGCGTATGAGGCTAACGCTCTTACGGTGGTGACAAGGAGGCATTCATTCTAGATGTTTGGTTCATGTTTATACAACGAAAGAAAGGAAATAAAGAAGTTCACCAGCAGTAAAGTCTCACGCCGATTGATATACGGGGATCCGTTACACTGCAGAGTATCTGTGCGTGAGCTCCTTCAGAGGGTGACCTCCTTCAGAGGGTGACCTCCTTCCTGTCTTCATGCTCCCCAAAAAAAAACTCACAGCCGAGGGAATTAGTCAGCGCTAATGTGGCCACTTTGCCGTCTTCACCCCCCCCCCCCAACTCTGAGCGATGAGAACCGACTCGTACATCTGTCGGTGAGACGGCCACCTCGGGGCCAGATATGCAAGAATCAGAAAAACATAACTCAATGTGGAGACACACACACACACACACACCACCACCACCCACCCACCCACCCCCCCCCTCCCTCCCTCCCTCCCTTGCTGGGCCCTGTTCGGGTGCCTTCAGGGTTGAGTTTTCTCTCTTCTATTGCATCACACCTGTGTGTGTCGAGCAGGACTCGAGCCGCGCGTTCTCCACGCTGCCCCCTGGTGGCTCGGAGGAGCAGCAGCAACACAGGTAAACATCAACAACAACAACAACAACGTGAGCCTCTTTCCATCTCTTCAAACGCAGAACACGAAGGCCTCGGCGGCAGCGGCTTTTTAAAAAATTGTGTTTTTATTTCTCGCGTCGCACCATTAGCCCCGCCCCGCTCATACATGCGAGTGCATTCCCTCAAAGGTGCGCTCGTATCACACACACACAGCCCTGTCATCTGCATAAAAGCGTGCTCGCACACACACACACACACACACACACTAAACATGAGCATGTTGTCATGGCGGCGTGAGCGGCGCGCGGCTCCGGCGTAATGAGGACTGATGGCTTATGCCGGCTGCATATTCCAGGAGGGTGTCTTCTGACAGCTCTGGGAGCCGATAAAGTAATAACTAATAATGTGCAGATAGCGGCGCCGCCGCGTGACAACTGTGCTAACGCTGAGAGGAGAGAGAGAGAGAGAGAGAGGTGTGTGTGGGGGGGGGGGGGCTATGGGGGCTTCCTTTCAAGTTTTTCAAACATAACCTCCGGTGACGGTTTCAAAACCTAATTCACTCCCTCCAATAAACACACAGGCGGAGAGAGAGAAGACATAAACGGTTTAACAATCGCTCACTTTGGGGAGGATAGAAGAAAGAAGAAGAGAGAACAGAAGGGTGGAGGGGGGGGGGGAGAGGTGTCCATCCGTCATTGCTTTAAATATATATATATATAATCCGTCACAAGTGTAAACAGAAATTGAAATAAGAAGAGCGGAGATGGGCGAGGAGGAGGAGGAGGAGATGATGGAGGAGGAGGAGACAGAAGACTCTTCTTCTCCTGCTCCGTCCCCTCTTCTTCCTCTGCAGCTTCACAGGAGGCAGAGCGACCGCTGGAGGAGGAGTGGGGGGGGGTCACGGGGGGGGGGGGGATAGGGACGAGCACGAGGGAGTCAACGGAGAGACACGGGGGGAGAGATGTTTGGCAATGTGTGGAAGACGAGTCCCATGTCACCTTCATCTTTATTTAGGAAGTTTGTAAAGTGGCCGATGAAGAGGGAACGAGAACGTCTCAAGAGAAGCAGGGGAGGGGTCCTTCCTTCCTTGCCTGGCTTCCTTTCCTTTATTTCTTCATTCCCTCCTTTCCCTTTCTTCCTTTCCCTTTCTCTTTCTTTCACCCTTTCTCTTTTTTCCTTTCCCGTTCTTCCTTTGCCGTTCTTTGCCGGGGACGGCAAATGAAAATAAAGCCGGGCGCGCTGTGTGTGCACCACTCGTCCTCTTCTCATCCCCCTCTCCTCAGCCGTGTCTTTCACCTTCTCCCTCTTTTCCTCTCTCCTTCTCCCTCTCCTCATCCGTGTGTTTCACATTCACCTCTCTCCCCTTCTCCCTCTTTTCCCCTCTCCTTCTCCTCCCTCTCCTTCTCCCTCTACCCCTTACTCTCTCTCTATCCCTTCCTCTCCCTCTTCCTCCCTCGCTCTACCTCTCTCTCCCTCCCTCTGTTTTCCTTCTCTCTCTCCCTCCCTCTCTTTCTCCCTCTTCTCCCCAAACTCTGACAAGGTTTTTCCTGACAAACGTTTGAGTATTTTTCCCGTCTGGATCTGATGAGTTCCTAAGAGCCCGGTCCCCCGGTGCCTCGTCTCCCCCGAGGAGCCGGCCGCTGTGTGTCTTCATGTTGTTCACCTGGGAGTCCTACAGGTGGAAGTCACAGGGGGGGGGGGGGGGGGGGGTCAGGGGTGTGCTTCAGAGCTCCGGGGGACGGGCCGTCAAGAGGGAAGGCCACCCTGTTCAGAGCGGGGGCCTCGGGGGCCTCTGGGGCCTCTGGGGCCCCACACAGGTGACAGCTCCCATGTCACAGGTAATGCACGCCCGGGGGGGGGGGGGGGCCGTCATTTGTCTTCTCTCGTGTTCAAGGTGTTTTACGAGAGCAACGGGACGAAGGTGAACCAGCGGACAGAGAGAGAGAGAAGATCCTCCCTCTCTCCTCAAGGAAAAAGGAGAGAGAGAGAGAAGAACGGAGCGAGGGAAAGGAGGAAGAGAGGGAGAGAGCGAGTGTGACTGAGTGAGAGAGAGGGAAAGACAGTGAGAGAGAGTGTGAAGTAGATAGTGAGAGGGTGAGGGAAAGAGGGGGAGAGAGAGAGTGAGGAAAAGGGGGAGAGGAAGAGAAAATGAGAGGGTGAGGGAAAGAGAGAGAGAAGAGGGAGAGAGAGAGTGTGAGAGAGAGTGAGAGAAAGAGTGTGTGAATGAGAGAGCGAGAGAGTGAGGGAAAGAGAGACAGAGAGGATGAGAGAGAGTGAGAGGGTAAGGGAAAGAGAGAGGAGGGGAGAGAGACTACATAAACACCAGGGTGTGTGAGGATCCATACTGACATCAGTAAGAGTAGAAAAAGTTCACTTTTCTGTTGTCGTGTGTGTGTGCGTGCGTGCGTGCGTGTAGTTCACAGTGAACAGACCCTCCGTGGTCAGCGTGACCTCAGAGAACGTCTCGATCTCCAGCTGCATAAAAACTAACCGGCCAATCAGAACGCAGTAAATAGGAGCCGGATATTTGAAGTCACAGATTTATGAAAACATGAAAGAGAAGAAGAAGAAAGTTGATCCACAAAACAACCGTTTGGTTTCTGGAGCCCAGGAATAGAAACAGGTTCACACCTCTGGAGACCACGACACAAGATGACACTGATTTATAAGAGTCAATGTTTAGTCAAATATGAGCTTTTTGGGGGGGAGGGGGAGAAAAGAGCCCGACCCTGATGCATCATGGGAGAAATCACTAGCTCTAAATGATTTTACTGAAATTCAATATCCAGTTTTTGACCTGTCTTTATTAGGATGAATCTCTAGTCATAACTAAAATGTTTGGTGTCAAATATGAAGCTTTTTTTTTCGTGGGGGGGGGGAGGGGTGAGTTCCCTACACTGATGCATCATGGGAGAAATCACTAGCTCTAAATGATGTATCCAGGTTGTAAACTGTCTTTATAAGAATGAATCTTTTGTCATAACTAAAATGTTTGGTGTCAAATATGAAGCTTTGGGTGGGGGGGGGGGGGGTGAGACACTGAAGCATCATGGGAGAAATCTGATGCATCATGGGAGAAATCACTAGCTCTAATTGATGTATCCAGTCTGTAAACTGTCTTTATCAGGATGAATCTTTAGTTTCTTTCCTTGAAGTCAGAACTAAAATGTTGTGGTGTCGAAGATGAAGCTTTTGTTTGTGTGTGTGTGGAGTTCCCGACACTGATGCATCATGGGATATCTCCACGGAAAGAGAACTGTCTTTCTAAAGAAAGAATACAAAAGACGAGAGTTCGGATGGAGATGTGGCTAAACACGGTTATAATAAAGAAATCAATCACCGGGCGAGAGGAGGAGGAGGAGGAGGAGGAGGAGGAGGAGATCTCGGTGAGCGCTCCGTGATCCCCCCCCGTACGGAGGCCCAAGCCTCAGCCACCATTTGGCATCCCCGACAGCTCTCGGCGTAATTACCCCGGCAGCCGTGGCCCCTTCTCCTCTCGAGCCGGGCTAATCTGAAAGAGGCCTTGAGCCCTGCCGGCAGCAGGGAGGACGAAGAGGAGGAGGACGAAGAGGAGGAGGAGGAGGAGGAGGAGGCGCAGTCCTGTACCACACACACACGCATCGCCCGCTATGAATCATAATGTATAAACATAAAAGAACAGAGAGGAGCGTCTTGACCTGAAACAGGATGAGGGACGAGGGGGAAAGGGCAGAGGAAAGGAGGCGGCAGAGGAGTCGAAGGAGGGCGAGAAGCCACCGGGCGAGGCGCTTTCAAGACCGTGGGGATGTCGGAGACGGTAAAAGGGCCCATTGAGGGCGCCGCTATCTCGCCCTGGCGCCTAATCAAAGGGATTCAAATGGTGGACGGGAAGCCGAGCCCACAGGTCCTCCTTCCAGGAGGAAGCAGTTATCACAAACACTTCAAAGAAGAGACGCTTTGGGCCGGAGCCCTCGGGCCCAAGGTAAGAAGAGTGTGTGTGTGTGTGTGTGTGTGTGTGTGTGTGTGTGTGTGTGTGGGCTTGTACATCCTTTCGAGTCCCTGGGAGACGCCGACCCCAGAACACCTGACCGGTCACGTCGACCTGATCGCGGTCAGAACGATATCATATTCATACATGTGTTGACCAATATATTCCCATGACCTTTCCATGACCTTTCCATGACTTTAAACCAAATTTCCATGACCAAACATTTGTGAAATCGTGGCGTATACCTGAGTGTATAGCTTAAATGACACAAATGAGAGACACTAGTTTGATTAAAAAGAATAACTATTTATAGAAATCTTTGTTCTTTTAATCAAACTGTGTAAATTAACATATGAATTTAACACATTTCCAGTACTTTTCCAAAAGTTTGGGAGTTTCATTTCTTTTCCAAAGATTTTTCAAGGCCTGGAAATAACCATTTAAAAACTCCATGAAAATTAAATTCCGCGAAAAAAAAAAAATACTTTTGCTCTTGAAGCCGGAGAGATACTCGAGAGTTCACAACAAACGTGGGAACATCTAAGTGTTTGGGGTCATAACATTAATATCATACATATAAATATTTATATATATATATAAATAAATATAAATATATATAAATATAAATATATAAATAAATATATATATATATAAATAAATATAAATATAAAATTAAAGTTTGTACGGTGATCTACCTCACGCGAAAAACGCTTTTGGCGTGAACGCAGCTTTAACGCGACCACGTAGAGACAGAAATTACATGAAGATACGACCAATCACATACGGACGTTTAGAGAACATCTCGGGGGGGTGGGACAACACTGCACTCTTATTGGATCGGCCCGTTGTCTCTAAAACTCGTCGTTCCTTCTGTGCTGTGGGAGAAAAGGGATCAGACAGGAAGTGAGGGGACTACTTTAGACGTCGCACATGGTTGTGGCCGAGCCGTTTACACACCCGCGCCGTGCATCGGGGGGGGGGGGGATCAGCGTGAGATTGTGAGATTTTCTTTGACGTGTATAATTGGGCGAGCACGGGGTCAGCGGTTTGAAGCTTGAATGCCAGGAGGGTTGTTTTTTTTAAAAGTGGAAGCATGTGACAAATCCCACGACTCCTCAAAAAATGTTGTAAAGCGCTGCTGGCCCAGAAGGGATCAACCAGAATCAGGATCGCATGTCCCACAAAATACTAACTAACGTTGTCAGGTTTAGTGGTTAGGGGCCCCGAGCGGGGGCGGAGCTTCTGCTGCAGGACACACGCGCCTCCCTACGCCAGAGCGCCCAGAGGTGTCGCTCTAGAAAACACGTGGAGGAGATGCAATGAACACGCAGCGTCGGAAACACGCGAGGGCAAAGGGGCAAAACTGACCCTGAGAAGTAGGATTATGCCCCTGATGTCCAGAGAGGGGCAAAAAAATTACCCCATAATTTAGATAATTTAATATCGTTTTGAATTTGTTGTGTTGTGTGTGTCCTGTCTGTATTGCCTGTCGCAAAAATATAATTTTTAATTAGAAAAAAGAAAAAAAATTACACTTGTAAAAGTATAAAAAAATGTAAAACAATAACCACAAAGAAATAAGAATAAAATGGAATGATTGTCTGATTTATGATTTCTGTTAAAAAATAAATATATCATAAGAAAACACTGAATCTATAGACTAATGCCCAATAGTTTTAGTATTGCCATTTTCATGACAATTCCTCATATACTGTAAACCTAAATAAGTATATTTATTATTTATATATATATATAATAGAATGACAATAACAATAGCAGTAATAACAGAAATATAATAACAGATATAAATGTAAATTATGTAATGTTTATGACACGACTATGTTAGGTTTGTCAGGTGTATATAAACATGTATTATGTTGCTTAAATTCAATTAAATGTTATTTACACAAGTCTAAAAAATTGCCCTAAATTTCTAAATGTAACCACAAAAACAGATCTGTACATGTCTGACCCCCCCATGCACATGCACCGTCACGCCTTCGTTCATTTTTGCATCCTCATATTTAAGAACTGTGTGACCCCACAGGATCTCACGTCTCCCAACCAGCACCTAGAAACACAAGCCCCGCCTCCTTCCCCATGACGACCGCCAAGACCTTAAAGTGCGACGGCTCAATGAAAAATAATATATTCCCCCGATTCGAGGCCGCCGCCGTCGTGATGAAATCCGCCCGGTTACAGATTCAAGCGAATCTGATTACTGAAGCCTCTGACCTGCCAGCATCCAGAGTATAGACGGACCCCATCTGTCCCACATTAGCACCATTGGAGGGCCTTTAATTGTCGTTTTGGAGGGGGGGGGGGGGGGGGGGGACGAAGCTAAAATAACATACAAACAACAACGATGATAACAACTGCGCCCGGGAATGAAATGAGACGAGCGTGAGATGAGAAACACGAGGCGTACACGTTCTGCTTCTTCTTTCTTTTTTTGGAAAGAGGATCAGCAGAAACATTACTGGCCCCGTATTGATTTACACCGCAATTTGGCATTTCTCTCGTGCGCTCCACACGATCTCTGGCGAGCGGGAGGAGGACCAGCAAATAGCGCTCATCAGATTATTTTTTCTTCAAAAACATAAAAGATTGATACCTCGCCTCTTTTTCCAGACGGAAGAATAATTGAGGGAAAAGGTTGGAATTGGTATTTGGAGAAAAAGAAGAAGAAAAAAATCAGCGAAACCCAAAAGTAGACCGACAGGCTCCTGGAGTTAGTTTAATAAACCATAATGAGGAGAGGGTTGCACGCGTGTGATGGAAGATCCGTCACGCTCTTCCCCGTTAGATCCCTCACGTATCACGCCAGAGTTGGTCTGCTTTGAGGAAAACAGCAAATATCTAACAATGTGATGAAAGCTTTGACAATAATACTTGTTGAATCGTTTCCTGCCGGCTTCAGACACTGAAAACAAATAAAATAAAGGGGAGATTTTCTTTTGCAGTGAAGCCGAATAGCCTCCTTCTCCTAAACTCTACAATTTCCAGGCATGGACTAAAAGGGAAATAACAGATAAACAAGCTTTTTTTCTTTTTTTATAGATACATATATAAATATATATATATATATCAGTCCAAATCACATCAAGGTCTAAACAGTGAGCCCAGAGCACATCTCCTATTCTTTTTCAAAGTTAAGTCCCGCTGTTCCATTTCAAATACCTCAGGGTTACGGGGTCATAATGCTGCTTTCCAGCTTCTGAACACGTTTGTTCAGGCAGCCGACTGTAAACAGGCAGAGATTCAACATCAAATATCTCCACTCCCCATGCTGGCCCTGAGTGATGTGAGCTTCTGGCTTCTCCTCTTTGACGACATACTGAATACAAAGGGACAAAATAATTGTGTAGAATATATATTTATCAAATATAATATATATATATATATGTATTACATATAATATATATATACGCACACAGTGTATTCTAATATATATATAATAAATAATATATATATATTACGTATAATATAATATATATATAACATATATGTATAATGTATATATATAACATATACAACATATATAACATAATATATATACCATATAATATATATATATAACATAATATATAACATAATATATTACATATATATATATATTAATATATATATTACACATCCTTTGTTGTCACGATGCAGTAGGCGGGACCCTGAATAAGGCTATAGGTATGAAATCAATCAAACTTGGCAAAATAACCCAAACCTAAAGATAACATAAAGCCAATATATGTCAGGAAATTAAATTAGTGGTAGCTTATGTTATGGCTCGCAGCTCTTCAGCCATTAAAGGGGGTAATAAATGTGTTATAAAGCTCTTACAAGCCCCTAAGGCCATTAAGGCCTGAGCTGCAGAGCTGTTTACGAGATTGTTTATTACCGGCTGGGCTTATCATCATTTACCACGTGGGGGGGGGGGGGGGACGACGACTCTATAAATAGCAGATTCACTGGTGCTAAACAAGACGCCATAACGGGAATATGTGTCAGAAATGCATCCAGTGGGAAGGTGAGGGGGAGAGGAGAGATGAGGAGAGAGGAGAGCAGAGAGGCATGGTGGCTTCATATTCTCTCCATCCACTGAGCTGACAGGTAGAGAGCCGACGTGATGACCTGACGTTAGAGAGCGAGAGGATAAATATAGAGCGAGGTGTCTTAAAGTGACAGTAACGCTCGTCCTCTCAGTCCAGAAGAGGCTCCGCGACCCCAACTGCCCCGCTCCACCTCCACGTCCCCAAAAACACCGCCCGACGCCTCATGTGTGTATGCAGCGACCGGAGGAGATTGCATCTGTGTGTGTGTGAATTTTTTTTGCATATGAGAAAACAGTTTCTTCAAAAAAGGTTAGTCTATAATGCATAAGAGCCTTTTAGGCCGTCAACAATCTCTTCCTCCTACTGACAACGCACACACACACACACACACACACACACAGACGTACACACACACACACACGGGGGTTTACATCATTTTGTGAGACAGGCCAAGTTTTTGAATTATTCAGTCGCGTTTAACAAACACACGCGTGTAAACGACCACGGAGGAAGAGGTCCACGAGGGATGCAACCCCCCCCCCCCTTTTGGTAGGGGGTCCGTTTAGACGTAGATGAGTTTTTATTACGCAAAACAAATCAAAGGTTTTCAAAGTAAATTTCTCAAAACCCTTTGCCCCGACAAAATAAAAACCCGCGCTCTCGAAACGAAAATCCACGAGTTGAGTTTGGACGCAGTGGGCGGGGCTTAGGCTGCCGAGCGAGGAGTTTCTATTGGTGGGTTTGACTTGCTCTCGGCTCGCGGCGCTAACGGGAGGTTACGGTGAGGAGGACCCCGAGGGGAGTCGGCGTCGCATTCGATTCGTGGATTTTTCGTTTAGAGATCGCAGTTTTTCTTTTTGGAGAGCGATTTTTTGTATTTTCAGAGTAAAGATTTTGGATTTTTGCAGCAACAAATTCGAGTTTCATAAACTAATTTACATACAAACGAGAAATTTGCTCTCAAAACCTTTTTTTAATGTTTGTTTGCGTAATAAAGACAAACATCTGCCTCGAGCCTCACGAGCAGAAAGAAAACAGTCTCTCTGTGTATGTGTGTGTGTCTCTGTGTGTGTCTGTGTGTGTGTGTGTGTCTCTGTGTGTGTGTGTCTCTGTGTGTGTGTGTGTGTGTGTGTGTGTGTGTGTGTGTGTGTGTGTGTGAGCTGTGCATAATGGGTCTTGGTTGTACCTTCAAATGTCCTCCAGGCCAATCACAGGTATTTAAATCACAGGTTGGGGTTCACACGCCGACGTTGGCGAGAAAAAAACATATATATATTTTATTGGATCTTAAAGAGTTAATTAACTACCGAGATCAGGCAGGCTACCAATATTCATTTAATTTGGTTTCAGAGGAAGACACTGACAGATGTTAAAGGAATCCTGTGGAACCGCAGCTTAAGAGCTGTGTGTGTGTGTGTGTGTGTGTGTGTGTGTGTGTGTGTGTGTGTGTGTGTGTGTGTGTGTGATGAAGGGATGTTGATGAGGGAGGAGAAGAGGGCAGACTGGTGGTGTCAGATTTTATAAACGAGGGAGGAAATGTCTTTATCCCAGGTTTGGACCCCCCCACCACTTTCCTTACCAATTTACCAATCCCTCCCGGTGTGTGTGTGTGTGTGTGTTTTGGACCAGTCCGACTCCCAGCAGTGTGTCTTTAGCAGGGCCTTCCCGCCGGGCTGCCAGCCTGTCCCCCCCCCCCCCCCCCCGATGGGCCAACAGCCCAGCTGACGCCCCCGCAGCCCTGCCAACACGACCCACACCTTCGACACACAATCTGCTGCCCTGATCCTGACGGGGGGGGGGGGGGGGGATTAAACAAGAGAAGAGAGCACAGACAATAAGGAAGAAACAAAAGACGTCCCCCCCGTCTCACACAAAGCACTTTAGGTGCAAATGATGTTAGAAAAATGGCGGTTAAACAAATGATTTAAAAAAGGGCTTTTTGGTGAATTCTGCTGGATTTCAGACCAGAAGGAGCTCCAGTTCTACCCGGCAACACGGGGTGGATCCTATATATATTTATACGTAAACAGTCAGTAAACCTCAGAGCTTCACGCTGTCCAGGTGGAAACATGCACGGATATATATTACACTTAGTCTGAGTGTGTGTGTGTGTGTGTGTGTGTGTGTGTGTGTGTGTGTAGGCATTTTAATCAAACCGTAGAAGCTTCTCTGAGCATTGTGTCCTGGGCGATAAAATAAACCATATCCAGCTTCATTTTTACAATAAATGAAGCAAAAACCAAATGTTGTTGAACTTATAGATAAAATAATAAAATATAATAAGAATATCTGACCCGACAAAGAGGGAAGCCGCCGTCATTAAACTTTAACTCCACATTCACGGAGCTGCTCATGCTTTGATTTGACATAGGATTTTTTTCTCAGCAATATATAATAATAATAATTTTACACTGTTCTTATATACAAGTTTATTTAACGACTCCGACTTCAACCGTTCTATAAATGAAGACGATTATTCCGAGGTTAGCTTTTTCTTTTCTAAAAATCACTGCACATTTTGAAGATAGCCTTCTTTCCCAGAACACAACACACACACATACACACTTGTGCTAACACTCACAAAGAACTACACACACACACACTTGTACTAACATACTCAAAGAACTACACACACACACTTGTACTAACATACTCAAAGAACTACACACACACACTTGTACTAACATACTCACAAAGAACTACACACACACACTTGTACTAACATACTCACAATGAACCACACACGCACACCAATAGAAAGGAGGCAAATGTGTGACAATTCAATCCTAAAATGTCCCTGCGTGGTCCTCATTCGTTCCATCATTTCTCACACACACACACACACACACACACACACACACACACACAGACAGAGAGAGAGAGACAGAGACACACACACACACACACACACCTCAAATGAAGCACACCTGAGCTCGTCACATCCGTACCGGCAGGTCTGGCCCTCGGCGTTCGCTCGCTGCAGCTGCCAGCGCCGCCGCGGTGTCACCGGTGTCGAACAGTGTGTTAACAGGACGTGTGTGTGTGTGTGTGTGTGTGTGTGTGTCCACTGCAGCCGGGCCGGTTGTCTCCGTGATGGAGCTGCTCTGCTGGGCCGGTCTAATTACAGGAGAACAGCGTGCTCCAGTCTGGGCCTCCAAATGGCGCCATATGTTCTCCCAGACTAACCGGCTGAATGAAACGCCATTTACCCTCATTCAGGACGCTCCGTGTGTCTGGGAGTCACTCGCACACATAAAACCACTCACACCCCCCCCCCATATAAAACTCAGCCGTCTGTGATTTACCCCGCTCGGCCCACCGCGGATCCTCAGCTTCCTGTTCGGGTTTAACCATTTACAACTCACACACACATTAATGTAACCGGTTAAGTGAACCGACGGGTTTTCTGGTTAATCAGAAACAGGGTTTCCCAAAACGAGAGCCAGGGCGTGGTCCGGTCCATCCGTCTTCTCCGACATGTTGCGCGCGACCCGATCGGCGGCCTGACAGAAGGTGAGGTGGTGAAGGGAGCCGGTGACCCGGAGAGGAGGAAGAAGAGAATAGACGAGTTGTTTACCTTTTTCGGGACACATGGGTTACATCTGCAGTTGTGCCGTCGATCAACTTGAGCCGTTAGCTGCTGGTGCTACTTAGAATAGTTTATTATTAAAAAGGTATTGTTCTTGTTTCTGGAAACTTTGGAACAAGAGTTTGTCTGTTTTTTAACCACAAATGACTTTTGAACTGCAGTGATTGTACCCGTGTCCTCGTATAGTATTTTATATATTGTTGTTGTATTGTTGCTTTATGGACTCATGAGTCTGGAATAATTATATATATTATATTTTTTATGATAATATATATATAATTATATACATATATATAATACTAATATTCATAAAATATATATAATAATTCATATAATAATATATATATAATAATATACATACATATAAATATAATAAATATATAATAATATACATATATACATATAAATATAATAATAATAAATATATATGTATAAAATGACTGAAAAGGTTCCATTAATATGGCGACTATTTCCCGCAAGCCTTTATTTTGTATGTGTCTTTGTATGTTTTAGGTCCTTTTATTTTGAAGCTCTTTCAGCGAGACCGGAAGTCGATGTAAATCTCGTCACATGAAATCGCAAAAAGTGCGTTAGCTGGGTGTACAGAAAGAGAAGATGTTCATGAGTATTTCTATCACTCTATAAATGTCTCAGCACCGAGCTGGAACCGGAACACGGTACTTTGTGTTATATTTGGGCTTCGACTTCATGTTTAGTGACTTTATTCTTTAATTAACTTGTAAAATGATTTGTAATCAGATGCTAATTGTAGCCTTTATCTATATGTTCCCTTTAAGAAGGAGAAAATGTTGTGATTAATGCCCACATGTATATATGAACATCATCTAATTAATGTTTACAGCTCATTTCTGTTTGTTCCGTTAGCTCTTACGATGACTTCTGGAAATTAAATGTAAAAATGAGAAACTCCTAAATGTAGTTGAACATGAATAAAGGAAAGTCTGGAAACATCCGTACGCTGATGAGCTCCATAACATGAAGCTAAAGGCCTTTTATCTACGAGCGACATGTTTTATCGATGTCGTTTCTTCCTTGTTACAAGTTACAATAGCCAATAATACAATTTAATAAGAAGTTATAGCGTCGATGTTTTTTTTCCCATTCGTCTTTGATTCCAGTATTTCGCCCGAAATCCCAATCAGTGTCGCCGATAACGGGAGCATAACATGCTTTGTGGTTGCGAAAAAAAGCTGACAACATTTTGCATCGTGACCTCTTTTTTCGGGGGGGTAAAGCTCCCCGAATCCCCCCCCCCCCCGTATCGTCGCCAGATAGACCTATCGCACATCATCGGCGTGTTAATGAGCGCCGCCGTCGCGGCCCGAGCCGCTCGCAGATGCCTATCGAGGCCGCGCAACAAAAAGAGAACGCGAGTAAATATGGACCGTAATTAGTACGACAAGGTTGAGGAAACTGATAACGCGGCGGCGGCGGCCTGGAGGCGCGTGAACGGGACACACACACACACACACTCCACTGTACCCTCACACACACACACACACAAATCAAATGTGTTAATCAGCTTGCTGCAGCACATAATGAGGACCCGCTAAGCCGCGGCTATCGGGCGCCATCGGCCGCGGCGCCTTCAAAGAGACGATTCTTCGCTTCTTCTACGAACCGGCTTAAAGCCGTCGAGACCCAACGCGGGCTTTAAAAAAAAACCTGGAGAGTGGAAGTGATGCTTGTAGAGCGGCGAGGAAGAGCGATGCACGTGGAGGAGGAAGAGCAGCCTGTAAGGGGCGGGGCCTAAATACTATACATGCAGTAAAGAAATGTCATGAGCGTGTAGATACTGGTCGTGTAAGATCACATGAAGGTGTACGATACGCCGCCGGCTCATAAACCGGACGTGGCCGCGCTGAAAACGCTCAAACGGAGTCAGCGTCATGGTTTCAGATTTTTTAAAGTAAAAAAAACATTTATTTTTTTCTAAAATGTTTGACTCGCCTGGAGTGCACACACAGACACACACCGTGATGCAGCGGTGTGTGTGTGTGTGCACCTGGCCACCGAGACACACCTGCGCAGGCACACACACCGTGATGCAGCGGTGTGTGTGTGTGTGCACCTGGCCACCGAGACACACCTGCGCAGGCCGAACGCATGAATCAGTCAAGTCGGTTACAGCTCAGCTCGTTTCCACAGAACTCACGGCATGTCGGAATTCTTACTCAACCATCCAGGTGTCCGCGTGCGTGTGTGTGAGCGTGTGTGTGCCTCTCGTGCAGTTCGTGGCCCCGCTCTGACCTGGGAGGTGGCGTACAGCTCCAGCCCTCCAGCTGGAGAAGTGATGACCTGAGAACCAACAGAGAGACTCGTCCTCTCGTCCTTGTCTCCTCGCCTCCTCGTCTCCTTGTCCCGACTGAGACATGCAGAGGTGGGACGACTCTTTGGCCTCCTTTAAATCACCGCTTGAAACTTGATGTCTTTTAAAAACAACTTTCCTCACTCTTTAAGTTTCTTCCCAGCTCTGTTATTTATGTGATATATAAATTGTATACAACTATTTTATTTTCTTCTTCACTATGTATACATACATGTATATATGTGTAGAAATACCGTATATATATATATATTCATGTATATATATATACGTTTATATTTATATATATATATATATAAACATAAATATATACACATGAATATATATATATAAATATATATAAATAAATAAAATATATACACATACACACAAATATGCAATATATGTATATATATGTTTATATATATATATAAATATAAACATATATATATACATGAATGTATATATACATAAATATATCGAAATAAATAAAATATATACACATATACACAAATATACAATATATATATACACACACACATACATACTGTAAATGTCTTTCTGCCTGTAAAGATGGATGTGGGATCATATCTTAGTAAATTCTCTACATTGTGTTATTATCATAACACAATAAGTTCACACACTCAAACAAACAGTGTGAACTTCTCGTCTAACATCAGAGGAACTGAAATGACGTCTCGGGTCCCCCCTCTGGGCTCGGCCGTCAAACCCAAAGCTAACTCTGTAGCGACGTTAAATAAACCGCGTCGTAAGCCGCCGTCTCGCAGGTGAAATGTTCCGCCGTCACAATTATTCTAACGCCGGCGTGCCAGGATGCCGGTGCTACCAAAACACTGCTGTCAACCCAGGGGTTTAATTAGTTTGGCACGCGTGCCACTTATAATCACCTGCCATTACCGGTTCTGGCTGCATCTGCTTACACGTCTGTCAGCGGCCGGCTGCGCATGTGTGTGTGTGTGTGTGTGTGTGTGTCGGACATCATCCGATGTGAAATCTAGACACAAAGGGTTTATGGCGGTATCTATATCTACATGCACATATTTATGTAAATAGTTTTTTTTTTTTTTGGAGAGAGTGTATTCGAAGTAGCTGTCGGGACGGTTGTGTTAGTGCGGGGCGGAGTCGTGTGTGTGTGTGTGTGTGTGGGGGGGGGGGCCTCAATGGTGGCTACACCTCCGGCCGAATGCGTCACATTGGGATCTTTTTTCACAAGAGCTGGAAGAAGAAGAGGAAGAGGACTTG
Source organism: Pseudoliparis swirei (assembly GCF_029220125.1). NCBI lineage: Eukaryota > Metazoa > Chordata > Actinopteri > Perciformes > Liparidae > Pseudoliparis > Pseudoliparis swirei. Next base: position 3,035,058 of record NC_079391.1, read on the forward strand.
AGAAAAGGAAGTTAAAAGTGAATCGTTCACTCCCCCTGGCGTAGCCGTGGTTACCTCTGGGGCTGGGATAAGAGGAAGAGGAGGAGGAGGAAGAACCTCCTGGCTCTCAGTCACGTGACACCCGAGCTCAATAGCTGAAGGATGGACCTCAGGCTGTGGATTCAGCTCCGATCGGGTCATGAGCTCTCAAGTGTGTGTGGCTCCATACGTGTGTGTGTGTGTGTTTGTGTGGCAAAACACGTGCACACTTTCCCCGCTGAAGACGCGTCTTATCCTGAAAGCTCCTCCCCCCCCCCCTATTCTCTAGCAGGAAGTTCCCCTGCAGCAGGAAAACAAGGCGGCCATATTGTGCCTCGATCGGAAAACATCTGTCGGGGACTTTGTGCGGCGACACTAATTACGGAATATCCGCGATAATCCGGACCGCCGATAAGAGAGTCATTACTCCGGCAGACGTTTATCACGGCGGGATTGATGACCCATTTCGGAGGCTCGCCTCCGTACACGGAAGCGGCGCCGCCGACACCTCCCTCTCTCTCCCTCTCTCTCACGTCGCCGCCATTCGTCAGCGGGAGATCGAGTCGGAATCGTAATTAACAGCGGCGGACTTTTGGTCCCGATAGAATTTTTAGAAAAGATGGGGGGAGGGAGAGAGGGAGGGAGGGGGGGGGGGGGTACTCTGTTTTCCTTTTCTTACTAATTGCCGCTCTGCAGAATCTCCAAATACGGGATTCGCTAAGAGACGACGGCTCCGCGCGATGAGCTGTCAGGAGAACACCGGACGCACTCTCACGGGTCAAAGGTCAAACATAAACTATGCAACCCGCGCTCCTGGAATACATAACTTACCGGAGCAGATGATCACAGTGGGTACGGGACTAAAGGTGCGGCCACCTGCCGGCCGCGTCCCGCCGCCGTGGCGGGAACGAACAGCGACAGCTTGGGGACCGCCCTGAGAGCTCGTCCCCCGCTACAGGGGCAGAGAGCGGGGGGGAGGGGGGGGGTGACAGCGACGCCAGAGATGTTCCACACACTGACAGGCGGGTCTTACCTGGCCAACCCTCTGTGCACACCGGCCCCGTGACACACACACACACAAGGGAAGCTACACAGGGACCTGCATGCGTGTGACACACACACACACACACGCACACGGTGACCCGGTGTAATTCCTCTGGCACGCGGCCGCTTGACAGCAGCAGCTGCGGCCGCTACGGCAGACAGATGAAATTTTCATAACTATCTCCTCCCAACTTGCGTCCTCACCTTCAGGATAATTTACGAGCCGCCCGGCGGGCCTTGAAGAGACAATATGCTGCGATGTGAAATGAAGTGTTCCAGCGGCGTGGATTATAATTAACAGAGGAGAGAGAGCAGGGATGGAGCGAGTGGACGGGGAGGGGTGTGTGTGTGTGTGTGTGTGTGTGGTAGATGAGGTGGGCATGCATGTATAATGTGCATGTGATATGCACATTGTGTGTGTGTGTATATGTATATATATATATATATGTGTATGTGTGTGTATATATATATATTATATTTGTATTTTATATATATATATATTAGGGCTGTCAGCGTTAACGCGTTAATCTATGAGATTAATTTGGCCGCGTTAACGCACTAAAATATTTTAACGCAACTTTGTTTACTTCCGGTGTTCGTTTACGTTTTTACACTCAAACCGAGTGTCAAACCGCGGCACTACGGTTTAACACCGTTTCCGTTTTTAAAACAATTATTTCTCCGCGAAAATAAGGAGCAGAAATCAGTTTAATTCGTGGATGAATCAGTCGGGTTTCCTCCTGCTCCTCCTTCCTCCCGTCTCCCCCTCTGATACACAGAGGAACAGAGGGGCGACGTGTCGGGGGACGCGCGGAAAGAACTCGTCACACGAAACCTTCAACGTGATTGGTCAATCCGTTTGTCTGTCAACATTTTGGGGAAAAAACAACCAATGAACACTCAGTAAATCACAAAGGACCTCCCACCTCACAGGTGAGGCTCATTTAGCAGCCTGTCAGTCAGAGAGCAGAGAACACGGCACCAGGACAACTGAGCCTCATTTCAGAGCTGAGATTGTTCTGGAATGTTTGATGTAGAACACGTGGGTATGTGTCATATGCAAACGCCTTTAAAAGGTGAATTTAATTTATTTTGTAAAATGTATAAAATGCCCCCAGCCTCCAGAGGGTTAACGTGACATATGTGAATGTCAGTCAGTCACCAAGGCCACTGGTTCTGCTGTTCAGTGGTAAAGATGACAAGACCAATGGGGTCTCAATATACTTCTTTTTTTTTTACTAATCTGATGTTTCACTGAAGAAACAATTTATCATCCACAATATTAAATACCTCGCTGGCACTTTATAGGTAGGAGCCTCTTTGAAACACAGCTCTGTGTGAAGTTTGGTCTTTAAAAAGAAGGAACTTTTAACTTTTAATTGCGATTACTCGCGATTAATGAATTTCAAAATGTGCGATTAATTAGTTAATTTTTTTAATCGATTGACAGCCCTAATATATATATATACACATATAAATATATATATACACATACATAAAAATATATACAAATACAAATATATATATATACACCATGTGAATATAATACAAAATCTCAATAACTTTTCCATATATATATATATATATACACCATGTGAATTAACACATGAATATAATAAAAAATCTCAATAACTTTTGTATTTTTTTATATATAACTTTTCCAGGCCTGGTAACCATGTTTAAATCCCAGGACTTCCTCCAGGTTTTCCGTGACCGTATGAACCCCGAACAGGATCAACTCTAGATGAGCGAGATGTTTTCCCAGCCTCCGCCGCGCTCGCCGTTTGCTTCTCACGCCGCCCGCCACACATCCTCAACCCCAATCATGCTCCATCAGCTCTCGGAGATTTTGGGTTCGACCAGAAAGAATGTCCCGGGTTTTATTTTGTGTGACTACCAGTAAAACATTCCCTCCCCTTCTCTCCTCACCACATTGTCTTGTTTCCAAAATACAAAATCTTGTTTCCATATAAAAATTAAAAAAACAGCATTTAATGGGCAACTGGTTCTGCAACAAGTGTGTTTAAATGTCTGCGGGACTTTTTAATGACATCTAGAACTCTCTCCTTCTCCCTTTCTGTGCCACGCGGCGTTGCCAAAGCTCTTATTCTGAAATGCATAATTACGAAAATGACCGTTTCCATTAAAACCGGCGTGCACTTTAATGCAGTTTTGTGAGTCGAGTCAACAAGGAGAGAGGGGGAGCGTGATGCCGAGCGCTGCCAGGAGCCAGCCTTCCATTCCCACTGCAACCACATAACGAGAGAAAGCGTGTACCTCGACGGCCAATTACCGGCTGCTCTAAGGACAAGGCAGGATGGAGATAAGTGTGTGTTTACACGGGGAGAACTTTGTTTGTACGGTAAGTAAAAGGTAAAGAAAATAGCCGTAAACGGTCGTCTGATTCCAGGTGCTCACGGAGGACTTCACCGCGATGGGGGTACGGCAGCATGCATCATGTGATATGCACATTGTGTGTATGTGTATATATACACACATTATATTATTTATTTATATATATACATACATACACACATATGTATATACATATATATATATATGCACATACATATATACACTACTGTTCAAAAGTTTGGGGTCACTTAGAAATGTCTTTATTTTTCAAAGAAAAGCACTGTTTTTTCATTAAAGATAACATTAATCAAAAATACCCACTATACATTGTTAATGTGGTAAATGACTATTCTAGGTGGAAGTGTCTGGTTTCTAATGAAATATCTCCAGAGGTGTATAGAGGCCCATTTCCATCAACTATCACTCCAGTGTTCTAATGGTACATTGTGTTTACTAATCGCCTTAGAAGACTAATATCTGATTAGAAAACCCTTGTGCAATTGTGTTAGCACAGCTGAAAACAGTTATGCTGGTGATATAAGCTATACAACTGGCCTTCCTTTGAGCTTGAAGTTTGAAGAACAAAATGAATACTTCAAATATTAATCATTATTTCTAGCCTTGTCAATGTCTTGACTATATTTTCTATTCAATTTTCAATTCATTTGATAAATAAAAGTGAGTTTTCATGGAAGACACGAAATTGTCTGGATGACCCCAAACTTTTGAACGGTAATGTATATACATATATATACACACATACATATATATATATATACACACATATATATATACATATATATTAGTGCTGTGAAAAATAACGCGTTAACGCGTAATGATTAAATTACAGGATTAATTAGTTAATTTTCTTTACCGCATATATACGTCTGTTGTTGGTCGTCTCGACAGCAGCATGTCATTTCTGTCTCTACGTGTCGCGTTAACACTCCGATCTCCGTCTCGCACGCAGCAGAGCTCCGATGCCAGCGCGCGCACTGGTGAGCAAGTTATGTGCATCCCTGTGTCTAAATGTATATATCCGTCTTGTCATAAATCTTTTTGTTCTCACAAAAATATACCGAGAATATCGGTAATATGTGATTAATCATGATTAATCCACAGAAACCTGTGATTAATTTGATTAAAATTTGTAATAGTTTCACAGCCCTAATATATATACACACATATATATATATACACACACACACACACACATGTATATACACACACACATATATATATGTGTGTATATATATATATATACACATGTATGTAAATATATATATATGTATATATATAAATACATATATTATATATATACACATGTATATATATATATATATATAAATAAATATATATATGTATGTATATATGTATATATATATGTATATATATATGTGTATGTATATATATATATGTATATGTATATAATATATATAAATATATATACACACATACAGGTCACCTGAGGTCAGGACGCGTCATGCATAGCTGACGGACTGATTGTGAAACAAGGTGCAAGAGGAGAAGAATAATTCATAATCTACACACACACACACACACACACACACATACATACACACACACGTCGAAGACACGCATGTAACCCGGTCTGAGGGACCACACAGGCGTGTTTTAGATAAAGACCGACAAAGTAGACGACAGCGTCTCGGGCTAACCGCCGCGTGCGCGCTAATTACAGGGCGCCCGGCCGCCATGAAAGAGACGGATGACATGCACTCGTTTGTTTTCTCCTCCAGCGCCCCGAACAGAGTAAACACGGCAAAGACAACAACAAAAAGAAGAGAAAACACACAGGAAGAACATGGCTGTTGGATGGGAGTTCCTTGTCTACACACAGGTGTGTGTGTGTGTGTGTCTGTGTGTGTGTGTGTGTGTCTGTGTGTGTGTGTGTGTCTGTGTGTGGTAAAAGATAAACAATGGCGGAGAGCAGAGAAACCGTCGCTTCTGCTCGCGGTGGAGGCGGCGTGGAGGATCTGGTGAACACGCCCCCTAGAGGTGCTCGCGTTCATCACACGGGACCCGGGTGACCGGCCGGCCGCCAACCAGAACCGTGGTTAAATGACGCCATCACGGACGCCACCGCCGCCCGAATTAAAGCTACTTATTGGCAGCTTGATGCCAGCTTGTCGTTTTACTTTATCGTGAAGAAAAAAATAACATCATTACCCGAAATGCAGCGAATGCAACAGCCAATCAGAGCGAAGGAAAGTCTGGAAGGACCCAGTGCGATCTTTATTACGCAATCAAATAAAAAAGGTCTGGAGGGTAAATTTCTCGTTTTTAAGTAAATTAATTGTTCGTTTTGCTGATTAGAATCAAAAACATTTGCTCTTAAAAAAAAAAAACTTGCACACAAAACGAAAAGGAAAGAGTTGAGTTTGGGCGTAGGGGGCGGGGCTTAAGTACAACAAAAAAGGTTTTGAAAGCAAATTTCTCATTTTTAAGTAAATTTGTTTGTTTTGCTGATGAAACTAGAATCAAAAACATTTGCTCTTAAAAAAAAGAAAATTGCAAACAAAACAAAAAGCTACGAGTTGAGTTTGGGCGTAGGGGGCGGGGCTTAAGTACAACAAAAAAGGTTTTGTATAGCAACATTTCTCAAAAATATTTGCTCTCAAAATAAAAACATTTGCTCACAGAGAAAAACCTGCGCTCTCGAAACAAAAAGCTACGAGTTGAGTTTGTGCGTAGTGGGCGGGGCTTAAGCTGCTGAGTGAGCGAGGAGTTTCTATTGGTCGGTTTGACTTGCTCTCGGCTCTCGGCTCGCTACGCTAGCGGGAGGTTACGGTGAGGAGGACGCGGAGGTGAGTCTGCATCACATTGCTCCGTTTTGTCAAAAGTATTTTAAAAGTAGCAGCACTTCACTTTTATCATGTCGTTAGTGCCGTGGATTTTTTGTAATTTTATTTTAATAACGACATGGAGGGCTGCCGTGATGACTTTCCGCGAGCATGTAACGTTAGCTCAAACATTTTAAATACGTTACACAGTAACCTCCCGTTAGCGTAGCGAGCCGAGAGCAAGTCAAACCCACCAATAGAAACTCCTCGCACATTCAGCAGCCTAAGCCCCGCCCACTACGTCCAAACTCAACTCGTAGATTATCGTTTCGAGAGCGCAGGTTTTTATTTTGTCGGGTCAAAGGGTTTTGAGAATTTTACTTGGAAAAGCTTTGATTTATTTTTGCGTGCTTTTCGTTTGGAGAGCGGATTATTTTCTTTTTTTCGCGGATTTTTTGAATTTGAGAGCAAAGATTTTTATTTCCAACAACAAAAAGTCATCTTCAAAACGTAATTAATTTACTTACAAACGACAAATTTGCTCTCAAAACCTTTTTCTTTTTTTAAATTTGCGTAATAAAAAAAGACGCATCTAGACAAATCTACCTTCACGCACACTCAAACCCTCGGCCAATCACGGCGGCCCGGACGGCTCTGTGGGAACCCTTTGAGTGTATTAAAGAGAGTGAGTTGTAAACGCCGTGAGATTAATCCCTGCAGTATGGCGTCTCCACTTCTGGGGCTTTCACGAGGTCATCGGCCACATTAGACAAGGCTGCGCTCGGCCCGTCTCCATTGTGGACGCGACGTTGACAATCTTTGCAACTCCCATCTGGGACAGGGGGACCTCCATTGTCTCCGGACTCCCGGGCCCCCACCCCGGGGTGCGGGGCGTGGTCCGACACAAAAGAAATGTCACCACTCCGGCACTGAGATGCCGACGGAGGTCTCTCTCTCTCTCCCTTTTATATATCTCGTCTCTATGCGTCTCCGCAGGGGGGGGTTCAACTGGTAGCTGACATCACCAGCGGAGGGGTCAACCCGGCTTCAACGTCAGGTCTCTGACCCCCCCCCCCCCCCCTTTGGTGTTGATGACAGACCGGAGTCCCTTTTGTGAAGCGTCTCTCCACATCCAGGTGAGGACAAGAGGGCGTTCGACAATGCCAGGAAACATAAAGCCGACGGAGGCTGTGACACGGCCCCCTAGAGGTCACGGGGGGTCGAGCCGGACAGCCGAGTGACGAGTGCAGCTGCGGACACGTGGGCCTCCGGCTCGGCCGGCCGTGTCAGCTGATGTCGGCCTTTGTCGCGGGATAGAGACTTCAGTAAGTCGGAGAGGAGTCATACACAGAGTCAGACGGTTCAGCTATTATAGTGTAACGGGGTCAACTCGGCTTTTCAAGGGGGGGCGACGCACTTTTAATTAGATAATAGATGAGTTGTGGTTTAAATTAGAACATTTCAGGTCTCAAAATAATCCGGAATAAACTACATGAAGACAAATTGAATTGGAGGCTCTCCTTTGGGGGGACATACATGTCATAAAGACGATCAAAAGAAACAAAATAAGTGCCTAGCATAGATAGAAAAAGCCCATTATATGAGTAACTGTCTACCAACGGGAGGCAGATGAACATGGCTGCCTCCGCCTCTTTAGTCACAAAATAAATGGAGAAACAAATTAAAACGGACTATTTAAAAAAAAAAACTGAATGGCATCGAGAAGCCAACGAGACAAAGAACGTGACTCGCTCGTCCAGAGCCGTCCGACTGATGCCAAAGGTCAACGCCCCCTGCCCCCCCCCGCTCTGAGAGGGAAGTCATGCACGGAGCATATATACAAATATTTAAAAAACACCTCCGCCCGTCTCCACCTCTTCTTCTTTGGAGGGTTTGCACTCTGTTAATGTTTCACTAGCTGGCCGGCTTGCTTTTACACCGGGGAATGAAAGGGGGGGGGGGGGGGGGCAGTAAAGGACGAGCGTGGATAAAAGAGCAGGAGAGAGAGAGCCAGATGGGCACCTTCACAGTCCATTTATCAAACCCAGTGCGCCCCCCCCCCTCCCCTCCTCCCCCCTCCCCGCTGCTCTCATGTCCTAAACCCCCATGTAATTCTGTAATGATTTTCATTATCATATAATGACCTTACAAAGCCTACAGCAGTTTGCATGGTCAGTACAAAAACTCGCAGCTGTTCCCTTCCCGTGTTTTTGCTCGCCGGCTGTGACCAGAAAACCCACATCTTTTATGGGTTTTTTTTTCCTGTTGGTCAGTGTTGACCTCCAGGCACGGGAAGGTCAGCGTGAGGTCACCTCGTCCCCGAGGGTTCAATACTGTAATCGGACAGATTCGAGATGGCATCTTATCGAATATCTACCGTGAGTGAGTTTGGATTTTCTGTGTACTTGCAGTGCGTCAGAAATACACGAGGGCAAAGGGCAAAGCTGCCCCGAAGAAATATAATGTTGCCCCTGATGTCACGAGGAGGGGCAACAAATGCCCCATAGTTAAGATAATGGAATAGCTTTTTGTTTTTGTTCTTTTTGTTAAGTCTGCATTGCCTGGACTAGGTAGATACACACACAAAAAAACTATAAATATAATTTTTAATTACAAATAATAATAATTTATAGTATGTAAATAACAAATAAATATAATTTAGAATTATAAAAAACTAATAATAATTTATAGTAAGTAAAGAACAATAAATAAATGAATAAATATAATTTTGAATTTAAAAAAAATAGTATGTAAATAACAATAAATAACCACAAATAAATAACAAACAAATTGAATATGACTGTCTGATTTATGTTTTTATTTTCATTTTTTATCTAAGAAAACACTTTGAATCCGTAGACTACTGCCTAATCGTCTTATTGCCATTTTTATGACAATTCCTCATATACTGTAAGCCTTAATAAGTATATTTATTATTTGTGAATAAAGGTTAAATGTTATTTCACAAGTCTCAACAAGTGCCCCCAATTTCTTTTTTAATGCTCCTGGATTTCAGTAAGTGGGAAAAAAAATTACCCCCTAAAAAATATGTAAATGTCCTCCCCTGATGTCAGACAGTGTATTCTTCTTCGGTGGTATTTGTGTATAAGTTAAATAAAACCCCTAATGGCTCCAGTATTAAGCGTTCTATACTTCTAGTGCCATTTTTGTAATACGTTCCCCGGAGGTTGTGCCTTAATCTGCACTTCCTGTGCGCCGTACTTCAGCGTCTCTCCTCCAGCGCACCCGCCCTCATAATAATCCATCTATTTCTAGGGGCACTCGCGGGGCATTTACCAAAAAAAAGGGGGACGCCGCGGAGGGCAGCATCGATCAAAGAATTCACCGTGTGCATCGGGGGAAAACCCGGTTACCAGAAAAGCTCATAAGAATAAAAATAAATTAAAAAAAGCTCTCATAACTCGGCGGGCTCAGAGCGAGGCGAGCCGAGGCATCGCTCACTCTGAGTGCCTATAAGTCACTCACTGGTCACCGGGTCCAATTTCTCTCTTCTTTTTTTTGTTGCTTCTCGGTCGGTACTAAAAAATAAAAAAAACGCCCCGGAGGCAGAAAGCGGCAGCGAGCCGACCAGCGCCGCTTTAAAAACCGGTGTTGAAGAAACAAAAGTCGTCCAGAAACTTAATCAATCAGCGCCGGTTGTTTATGTTTATGCGCCTCTAGCGGGAGTCATCAATCACCCGTTGTTGTTGTTTTTTCTCCGTTCTTTTTTGGGGGGAAAAAGTATTACGCACTGAATAAAAAGTGAAGTATTATGATAAAAAAAATATATAAAATAAGCTCGCCTGTTGCATATCGGGTGGGAAGAAAACTAATTTGGACCCCGAGAAAGAAGAAATAAATCAGCTTATTAATAAATTAAAAAAAGAGGCTTTATGAAAATAAATGATTTAAATACATGTGACCCTGAGTTCCTGTTCGGCACACGCCGCATCCGTAATCCAAAACAATAACTTTACCTTCTAATTAGTATGCGCGGAAGAAATACAAACTCTTTTCTTTCTGCCCGGTAACCAGTACCAGTGCGTCCCCACTTAACATTGCACACGGCCATGTGGTTAGTGTGGCGTGGATGAGATCTGTTGACAGCCACTTGACAGCGTGGCCCCTCCGGCTCTCTGTTGTAAGTGGGGGGCAATGGGGGTGAGGGGGGGTTAGGGATAGACATTTAATGTGTGTAAAGGGAGGGGGTGAGGGGGGGGGGGTATCAGGAGCAGCTGGAGTTCAAACACATTGTGTGGCACGCTCGCCCTCCTCCAGAAAACTAATCTAATCAGCCCTCCGCCGCTGATGGAGTAAACGTCTGGACGAGGACGGAGCTCTTCCTGTCCTGGTGTGTGATACTGGTCTTCGGGGTCTTGAGGGTGGGCCGAGGGGTTAGACATGCTAACATAGCATTGTGGGTGGTGGGTGTGGGGGGGGGCAGGTTGTGTGTGTGTGTGTGTGTGTGTGTGTGTGTGTGTGTGGCGACATGGTTTCTAGCTTTCAGCACCTGCAGCCGGAATGCACTATCAGAGCCGACGTTGTGAGGCCGGTGAAGGCAAAGGTGTGTGGAAACAGCCCGTTTACAAGGCTCATCTGGACAGGGGGGGGGGGGGGGGCTGAGGGTCAACTGAGGGAGATAGCCCAAAAACAGGGGGGGGGGGGGTCACGCTGCAGGAAGCTGACACGCATCCCTCAAAAAAAGGAGAAGATGTTGTTCTCAGGAATTTCTATTCTGTGGGTAACTGCCCCGGGCACTCTGGTCCAAAGCGTGTGTGTGTGTGTGTGTGTGTGTGTGTGTGTGTGTGTGTGTGTGTGTGTGTGTGTGTCACTGGAGGTCAAAACCATCGATAGAGACAATAAGCAGTGAAACATATGTGAATGCAGATCTAGTATACACATGCATGCTGGTGTTTGTGTGTGTGTGTCCTCCAGCTAGTGCTGAGGGGGAGATAATGAACAGCTAAAATAACACTGCGTGTATGTATGTGTGTGTGTGTGTGTGTGTATGTGTGTGTGTATTTGTGTGTGTGTGTGAGGCCCTTCTTTATCTGAATGAATGGCCAGTGTTCTAATCCTTATCTGGGAGGAAGGAAGTGAGCTGGTTTATCCGAGGCACACGTGTCGTGGTGATAGCTGCCAGACCAACGGACCACAAACGCACCGCGGCGCGTCTCTGTGGGCAGCGTTCACATGCTGGAATTTAAAAATGGATTTCCAGGACTTTAAACCAAATTTACGTGACCAAACATTTTGTGAAATCTTGGTGCATCGATGAAAAATGGGAACAATTTAAACCAATAATGAGAATTCCAAAGCATACAGTATATATATATATTTTTTTATATATATATAAATATATATATATATTCTTTTTTAATAAATATAAATCTTTTTTTAAATATATACATACACATATAAAAAAATATATATATATATTTAAAAAAAAGAAATATATATATATATATAGTGTAAATTAACATGTGAATATAACACATTTCCATGACTTTTCCAAAAGTTATAAACTTTTCCAGGCCTGGAGATAAACAGTTTTTTAAATTCCATGACTTTTCCAGGTTTTCCCTGACCGGAGGAACCCCGTGTGGAGTTTAAATCCCCTCTGGGTGAGAAGTAGGACCGCGTGGCGCTTCACGATCGCTGTGACCTCTACTTGTGCCTCAAAGTTGTGTCAAATTCTTTGGGGGTGAATTCACAAAATATCCGCCTCTGGTGCTTCCTGGTAATGACACTCATGTGTCGTCACTTCCTGGGTGTTGACCTTTGACCCCTGAAGTGTTTCACACGCGTTATTTATCGTTTGCAGATATATTTAATAACTGAGAGAGTCGATGTTCCCCCATTAGCTTCAATGAGCTCGCTGCAGTTTTCGGGCTCTCTAATTGGAATGAACTTTTTCTTCTTTTTTTTTTCGGCACGCCACATTTTTTCTATGACCTCGTTTTGGGGATTTCAAGGCGACTTAAATAGAAACATACATTTCATGTCAGCCCGCTGTGTAAAAATTCAAGAAATTCAGCATAAAGCTTTAAATATTAAGCAGATGGCTCATTTCCAAGATGGAGTGACACCTGTGTGTGTGTGTGTGTGTGTGTGTGTGTGTGTGTGTGCGTCCTACTTTACCCGCCTCACACACACACCTGACCCCACGTGGTGTTACCTGTCTCTCCAGGTCTGCCTCTGCTGGTGTCTCTCCGTCAAGGCGGACAGCAGAGTTTCAGCCATCTCCCTCCTCCCCTTTCCTTCCTCCTCCTCCTCCTCTTCCTCCTCCACCGTATCCAGGAAGAGCGTGGTCTGAAAAAGAAAAAGTAGAAAATGGCCGCGTCAAGTCGATGTAGAGTTATTTTGATTTGCACATGTACATAAAGTTTTAAATTAATACATATAGAAAGATATGATAAATAAGGAATATTATGGAGAATATTAAGATAAATGTATTTTATGTTTTTTTATTACGACTTCCGAGACGTTACCTTTATTCTGAAGGCAACAAAATGGTATGATATGATACGATATGATATATACCTTTATTCGTCCCACCGTGGGGACATTTCAAAAATGTATGTTTTATTCTAAAGGAACTTACTGTCTAAATGACCATCGGGAAGAGAAAAAAAAAGAAATGCCATTCCCCAAGAAACTCCACCTCCATTTCCACCCATAAAAATGTCTTCGGAAAAGGAAAATCATAAAGGAAAGCTTGCGTTTTAAATCAATCCATACGGAAAGATATGATAAATAGGGAATATTATGGAGAATATTAACCCTTGTGTTGCCTTCGGGTCAATTTGACCCGATTCAATGTTTCACCCTCCTGTCGCCTTCGGGTCAATATGACCCGATTCAATGTTTAACCCTCCTGTTACCTTTATATTTACTAACATATTTTACCCTTGAGGTCAATATGACCCCAGCTATTAAAATCTCCAGAAAATTATTAGAATTAATATTGTTTTCCAAGTTTAAGTGTGAGGTACTTTATGTTTGTTTGTTGACTCCCGAAAGAACACCGACATTAAACATTGAATCGGGTCAAATTGACCCGAAGGCGACACAAGGGTTAAGATGAATGTATTGTGAAGGAACGTTTTTTATTATAACTACATGTAATTACAAATGTAGTGATTATCTGTGTGAGGCATGGGAATAAATGTTAGTCTATTATAGAGATGATGGATAAAATGATGATAGAAAATCCGAGACGTTACCTTTATTCTGAAGGCAACATGATAGTACGTTATATTCTGAAGGAACTTCCTGTCTAAATTACTAAATGACTGTCGGGAGGATAAAAAAAGAAACGCCATTCCCAAGAAACTCCACCCCCTTTTCCATCCAGAAAAGTGTCTTCGGAAAAAAGATAACCCACGACGACGTGACGTCTACCGACCACGATTTATTAGCGTGTATTTAAATCCCCCTAAATATGAAAAAAAAGTCATGGAATCGAGTTAAAAGACGACCCGAAACATTTCCCTCCGCCGCCGAGCTTCTTCCAGTTTACTAAGCGTCTCCGGGACGTCGCCGGGCGATAAGTCGGGTGTAAAGTCGGTTTCACATCACACGGACGGGCGAATTACACCCAATATCAAGAGTGTGCGAGTCAATTAACCACGTCCTGCACAGCCCGCCGGTTGTAATGTGAGAGTACCCCCCCCCCTCCCCCTTGTTAAACATGAATTACAGGCCGGATTAAAGTGTGTGACGCGGCACATCGTCGCTAATCTGAGACGTCCAGGTAAAAAAAGAAGAAGAAGAAGAAGAAGAAGAAATACCTCCACAGCCTCTAAAGCCGGCTGAGAGGGAGAGTCAAATGAAGAAGGATCTGGCAACCCAAATTAAATGCAGCGCTGTCAGCCACACTCAAATCCCCCTCTCTCTCTCTCTCTCTCTACACTTCACAGACTCTCTGAATATCCTTAAATGTCTCTCCTCCTCCTCCTCTTCCTCCGAGTGATGGATCTGTAACTCTGACTGACTCTGACGCCTTGTTAAGAACAGTCTCTTCCTGTCACACCCCGCCAGAATAAAGCGCGTTCATTTCTTCCCATTAACAGTCACTCGCCTCTCCCCAGTCATCCAAACACCCACAATGCAAAGGGAACCTTTCATTTCCCGTCTTTTAATCCCTTTCTGACAATCTACCTGTCCGTCTCAATTCACGTGGAGATGGCTTTTGATTGCCCACGTGTGTGTGTGTGTGTGTGCGTGTGTGTGTGTTCAAGGGAAGAAGAAAAAAAGAGTTACTTTTATATTTGCAGCAGAGTATAATGTAGCTCCTTACTTCCTCCACAGCGCACAGGACAGGTGTCAAAACACGGAGGCGGTGTGTGTGTGTGACGGATTACACTCGACTCGATGGAGACGCCATGGATTATGGTGACCGAGGAGGAGGAGGAGGAGGAGGAGGAGGAGGAGGCGCCCCCGAATGATTGTCAGGGCAGGGAAGTGCCAGAGAGTGAGTTCAGACTGCATCTCCGTCTCGGCTCGCCGCTTAGCGTCTCGGGGCGCCGCTGATTTGTAGTCGATGTGAAACCGACTTCGATGTGCCGCTGGAGTCGGCGACGGCTGCTTCCCGTGGACGGACAAACGGAACGCGTACGCTTTGAAATATAGTTTAAAAAATATCAGTTGTAAGCTAAAGAGAGCTCTATTTAGAGATAGTTATTATGGCTCGTATTACTTACTTTAAATGGTTTTTATTATTTACATTGAATAGTATGTATTACACACATTATATATATATATAAATAAATCTATATATATATAAATCTAAATATATATATAAATAAATGAATAAATATATACATATAAATAAATAAATATATATAAATAAACACACCTTTTTTGCATAAAAAAAGACACAAATCTGCCTTCATAATAAACCCGCCGGTGACAGCGAGTGTGTGCTGAAGCCTCCCCTTGTGTTTATCCTCAGCTGGTGTGTGTGAGTACAGGTGTGCCTGCGATGACGTGAATGTGTGTTCCCTCCTGCTAATGAAGTTGTTCCCGCGTGTTTGCCTCTGGTCTGGTGTTTAGAAGACCCGGCGCTGAGAGAGGCCTTCAGGTTTAGCCACAGGCCGATCCCGAGGCCATTCAGACTCCACCGGTTTGTTTACTGGTCAAGCCTCAGTCAGGCCCACAGCCCTTTATCTCCAGGCCCGTGATGGCACTAATCATCCCCCCTCTTTCCTTATATTTACTACCCGATGACAGTAGCTATCCTCAGCCTCCGCTTCCCTCAGCCCGACGCTGACCACAGATGTGCCCTGACCTCGGCCCACATCCACGAGGTGAACAAGAGGACACGGGGGGGATCTGGGGTACCTCCAACCCCAAAACCCCAGCCCCTTCTGCCATAAAGCCAACAGAACATTTCCGGCCCCGAGCAGGTAAACAAACGCGCAGCCGGGCCGAGGCGATGTTGCGGTTTGAAGGGGAGCCGGAGTGATGATGGCGTTCCAAAAGGCTGGCTGCAGGGCGGCCCGGGGCGGCTCACTGACACCCCGGGCCAGGACTGGATCTCAACACCAACAAGCATCTGTCCGATCCATCACATAACAACACGTCGCTCAGCCTACACAGAATAATTAACACGATGGGAAGAGTGTTTGTTGCTGCACGTGTGCAATAGGGTGTGCGCCCCTTTAAATGTTGAATTGTAGGTCACGTAGTATAGCTGGAAGGTGGGAGGGTTAAACAAAAGGTGCACGCAGAGCTGGAGGCTCAGGCTGCATGAGACGACCAGCGAGAGGAAGCGTTAACAGACCATGGCGCGTGGAAGAGGACTTCAGACCAGGACTTTCTGGGGACCCCGAGCACTTACGCTCACTGGTATCTTAAAATAGGAAACTGGCCATAAATGCTTTTTTTTAAATCTTCGGATTTAAAAAAAACACCCATCATTTACCTTCTCTTAAGGATGGGTGGTTACCTAACAAAAATATACCAGGAAGGTGGTAAAACGACATGCACAGCACAAATACATATATACACTAATATATATATATAGTAATATATATATATTAGTATAGATATATATTAGAATAGATATAAATATAGTAATATGTATACATATTAGTATATATATATATTAGTATAGATATATATATACTAATATATATATATATTAGTATATATATAGTAATATATATATATATACTGTAGATAGATATATTACTATATACATATATATTTATATAATATAAATATATATATTAGTATATGCTAATATATACAGTATATATATTAATACAAATATAAATATTTATATATGTGTGCCGCTTAAGACTGGAGGAGGCGGCTCAGCGTCGAGTGTGAGGAGGACAAACAATCAGGCGGCCATGTTTGTTGTGGGCACTGCCCTCGTGGGTGAACGGTAGGGCGTCGGCCCGGCCGCCAGGAAGACGACTGCTGCTTTTGATTTTAGCAATCCGGTCAAAAAGACGGCCTAACACCTGTGACTTTTGGGCAACACGTCCAAAAACAAAAAGGAAACAGATTTTCTGACCCAAGCAATAATCTGAAAAGACCCGTCCTATACCTCTGTTATTGGTTCTGCATTCTGTACTTCCTCCTTCACTCGCTCACAGATCAACGAGGCATCTCCGGATTTAAAGTCCACTCTTCAGACACTCCACAGTTTGAGCTCAGCTGCTCCGACATGTGACGTCACGGGCACGTTGCCCGGGGTAACGGAGAGCTTCTGGGGAGCTGTGATGCTGCCGGGACCAGGTCTCCTCTGGACAAGGGTCTGTGTGTCTGCTGACACTGTCGAGTGTGTGTGTGTGTGTGTGTGTGTGTGTGTGTGTGTGGGGGGGGATGGGGACTCTCCACCGGTGGAAAAATTATATTAGCCCAGGAAGAAGTAAACCCAGACTTCATTCCCTTCTCTGTGACATCACACTCAAAGTCATAAAAAGTGTGTATGTGTGCGTAAGTAAGTGTGTGTGTGTGTGTGTGTGTGTATTTTTCCCTCCATCTGTCACATGATTACAGATGGTTCAAAATTGAGGCACATCTGAAATTAAATTTCTTCAGTTTCCATTGTGCAAGATTGGCTGATAGATACACAGGTGTGTGTGTGTGTGTGTGTGTGTGTGTGCGTGTGTGTGTGTTTGTGTTTGTGTGTGCGTGTGCGTGTGTCGAGATTGCTGGTCAGGGTCGACTTCCAGACAGCCTCACAACCTTTTCACATCATCAAAGAGGAAAAAGGAGAAGACGATGAGAAAAGACAGTTCCACCTCTCCAAGATGATTCTAGTCTTTTCTCTGTATGTATGTATGTGTGTGCATGTGTGCGTGTGTGCATCTTCTGATATATTTTAGAGCAACTTTGATTTATTTATATATTTATTTATTTTTTATGAATTAATTATTTATTTATATATTTCTACTAATTATTATTATTCGTTTGTTTATTCATATATTTATTTATTTATAGCAACTTTGATTTATTTATATATGTATTTATTTTTTATTAATTATCATTTATTAATATTTTTTTATTAATTATTCCTATTCGTTTGTTTATTCATATTTTTATATATTTATTTATAGCAACTTTAACAGAAACACTGACTTTCCTTCCGACTAACCGTCACTTATATGAACACTTAATCAGACATCCCTCTGCACCAACATCCCCAATTCATTGTCACTGTTGTTGTTTATATTGTACATACATGTTGTTTATATTGACCATAAATGTTGCTATTCTGTCGTCTATTGTCTTTTATATTCATCCTGATATTTGTAAACATGCATGTACGAGAGCGTTAGTGCAACTGGAGTCTAATTCCATGTATATGCGCACATGCATTGACAATAAAGAGGATTCTGATTAAAAAACAAAGTTTGCAGTTACTACAAAAAATATAAAATAATTAATTCAAGACATTTTAAAAGGCAGTCAGCCAGTGTCAACTTTTTAATTTTGTGCACCTGTAAAGTCAAAATATGACCGTCTACTTATGTCTTACCTGGTTGACCCTTTCAAAGAGCTCCAGGGTGGTGTTGGTGTAGCTTTGAGGTCACGGTGTAGTACTGCATCTAATTAAAGGATTTAATGAATAATACATTCATCTATGACCTCGATAATAAAGATATCGTTTCATTTACACACGTCAGTAAAGTGTTACGGCTGCTGTGCCTTGGATTGCAGTAGAAAGTGGCCACTGAGTGCATCGTGTTAAGTTTTATTATTAACGGAAATAAAGTTTAAAACTATCCCTAAAATCTAGATTGTCATTTCTTAAAAGATCCTTAAAAATACAAAACCAACATATTTAAAAAGTGGATTATACGGGCATTTTAAAGTTCCTTAACTTTACTTCACCGTGCGTGTTTAATGTGTCCCCCCCCCCCCCCCCCAAAAAAGAAATCTCCGTGGTGATAGAAAACCCCGAGAGCCCTTCTGCCAGCGTTGACCTCTGAAAGGTCGCGGGCGCCATCAATTACGTCGGCCAGTAAAATGGCCTCCGCTGCAGACGGCAGATTATATGGAGTGTAAAACATTAGAGAAATGTGTCTGAAACACCAGAGCAGCATGTTTGAAGTGACAAAGGGGGGGGGGGGGGGGGTGTGTGTGTGTGTGTGTGTGGAGGGGGGGGGGGTAGGGGGAAAGGAAAGACCCCTGACAAGTGATTTTGTTTGAAGGCATTGTAACACACTCAAGTGGGTAGGGATGCTTTCTACGCCCCCCCCCCCCTCATGGTACTCCATCTTCTGGGCAGAGTACCGGTGGGATGGAGGGATGGGGGAATGGGGGAATGGAGGGACATATGCTTTTCCTCGGGGACAAATGAAGCAGAACTTAGGGGCCCTTTGTGCTCTTGGTGCTAAAGAAGAGAAAAGGAGGATCTGTTGTTGTGAACCCAAAAGAAGAAATGACGCAATAATCCACCGGCCGCTTCCTTTTGTCTCTTTGCTGCACGACAACGAGCCGGGGGACGAGTAATGGCTAAACCACATAGAGTCTGAATGAACACACACACACACATTAGCTCGCTCTCACACACACTCTCTCACACACACACACTCTCTCTCTCTCTCTCACACACACACACACACACACTCTCTCTCTCACACACACACACACACTCTCTCTCTCTCTCACACAAACACACGCACAAACACATATTCTCTCTCTCTCACACATACACACAAACACACTCTCTCACACACACACACACAGCAACAAACACATATTCTCTCTCACACACACATATTATCTCACACACACACACAAACACACACATATTCTCTCACACACAAACACATACACACACACTCACACACAGCAACAAACACATATTCTCTCACACAATCACACACACATATTCTCTCTCACACACACACACACACATACACACATATTCTCTCACACAATCACACACACACATATTCTCTCACACAATCACACATATTCTCTCTCACACAATCACACACACACATATTCTCTCACACAATCACACACACACATATTCTCTCACACAATCACACACACATATTCTCTCACACAATCACACACACACATATATTCTCTCTCACACAATCACACACACACACACACACATATTCTCTCTCACAATCACACACACACATATTCTCTCTCACACAATCACACACACACACACACATATTCTCTCACACACAATCACACACACACATATTCTCTCACACACAATCACACACACACACATTCTCTCTCAAACATATTCTCTCACACACACACACACACATATTCTCTCACACATACACATTATTTTACACACACATATTCTCTCACACACACTCTCTCACACACACACACACACACACACATATATTCTCTCACACACACACATTCTGTCTCTCACACACAAACATATTCTCTCACACACACACATATTCTGTCTCTCACACACAAACATATTCTCTCACACACACACGGATGCGTCACCCATCCATCACGAGAAGCCTTTCGGTGCTTTGACTAATTCGGGACAATGAAGGCGGAGCTGGACGGAGATGTTTGAGACGAGCCTGACACTCCACCTTCTGCTGTTTGCCCTCTTCTGCCCCTCTTTTCTCTTTCCCCTCTTTTCTCTTTCCTCGAGACCGAAGCCGAGTCCAGATCCCCGATAGCAGATTGTGATCGGCACCTCTCTCCTGCCAGTAAAAAGCTTTTTAGCCGCCCGGGCCCAACGCCAGCCCGGTGTAACACACACTGCACCCCACTCCAGGGCTAAACCATTACAAATAAAAAAAGGGGTTTCCATTCTCAAATACAGGTAGTTTGTGTGCGTTTTACTAATGCCAATGTTTTGATTGAGTACAAGACGTCTGACGCGTCGTGATGCTCAAAGACTCTTCTGTGTCTCCTCTGACGGGAATCATCTAAACAGTGAACTTGGCTGCAGTAGATTATCTACACGGGGAACGTGTGTGTGTGTGTGTGTGTGTGTATAGAGTGGAGAGCAGATTAGGATCCGACAGTTGCCATAAAGAAAGTAACGTGAGGATCGGCCGTAGAAGACTTTAGTTTACATGACATTTGTTAAAGGGACAGTTCAACCCAAAATCTAATTAAATAAAATGTTTTCCTCTTTCAGTCGAGATTAAATCTGCTCAGAACAAATTACGTGGATTATCTCGAGTAACCGGGTCGTGATTGGGTTAAAAACAGAAGGAAGACGTCTCTAAAGGTTTGAGACTTTAAATCCATCTCAACACACAGGAACACATTCCTGCTTACGCAATATAGATATATGGCCTGCTCGTTATCTTCTGTGTAGTGTGTGTGTGTGTGTGTGTGTGTGTGTTATATGTGTGTGTTATGTTTGTGTGTATGTTATGTTTGCGTGTATGTGCGTGTCATGTGTATGTAAGTTATATGCGTGTGTATTTGCGTGTGTGTCATATGTGTGTGTATGTTATGTGTGTGTTTGTTATATGTGTGTGTGTTATATGCATGTGTGTGTGTGTATGTTATATGTGTGCATGTGTGTTTATATGTGTGTGTGTGTGTTATATGTGTGTGTGTGTGTGTGTGTGTGTTATATCCATGTGTGTGTGTTATGTGTGTATGCGTACATGTGTTATACGTGTTATATCCATGTGTGTTTGTTATATGTGTGTGTTATATGCATGTGTGTGTGTTATATGTGTGCATGTGTGTTATGTGTGTGTGTGTTATATCCATGTGTGTGTGTTATGTGTGTATGCGTGCATGTGTTATACGTGTGTGTGTGTGTTATATGTGTGTCATATGTGTGTGTGTGATGTGTGTCATATGTGTGTGTGTGTGTGTTATATGTGTGTGCGTGTGTACTTGTGTGTGCATGTGTTATGCGTGTCATATGTGTGTGTTATATGCGTGTGTGCGTGAGTGTTATATGCGTGTGTGCGTGAGTGTGTTATTTGCGTGTGTGTTATATGCATGTTATGTGTGTGTGTGTGTGTGTGTGTGTGCATGTGTTATTCGTGTCATATGTGTGTGTGTTATGTGTGTGTTATATGCGTGTGTGCGTGTGTGTGTGTGTGTGTGTGTGTGTGTGTGAGTTTCCTCCATGGGAGGCTGAAGGGTGTTTACGAGCCTCTCCGCCGGGACAGGAAGTGCCGCCCTGCAGCTCCCACCAAAATAAAAGAGTCATTCATTACGTCCGACGTGACGACCCCTCTCATGACGCACGGAGAGGAATTAACGAACTCTATATCGGGCGCTCCCGGCGGAGCCGCTAATTACGTCGTCCTCCATCTCACCCACGCCACCGCGTCGGGGTCACCGAATACGACACGTCGCCGCCATCAGTTTTACCCAGAATTCTCTTTGGTTATGGCGATGCGTTTCCACTGATCGGCATGGCAGCAACTTCTCGGTTAAACTTTTGAAGATCCCATAAAGTTGAGGTTGTACGTGCTCACAGGTTAACAACAAAGTGGATTATTATGACATTTAAGGGATTAGCCTGAATATAAAGGAATAGTGCTCTCTCTATTAAAGGGGAAGTTACCAGTGTTGGGAAACAGGCGCATAAAAAACACAACTGATGGGAATAGATGGCTAAAACTATAATAACTTCTATTTTCTCCTTTGATCTCAGGTTACATCGCTGTTGGGTTTCCCCTCGTGATGACTGTATACATGTTCCCAGATTCTGTACTTCCTCCACACTCAAATCCCCTCAATGCATCTACAGCATCATCTTCTCGTCCCAACGCAAGTCTTTTATTCTACCCATATAATAATAATATATATATTCATCATATATATATAAATATTTATTTATTATATATATATATATAGAAAGATATTAATGTTATGCATATATATATATATATCATCTATATATATGCATTATATATATTATCTATTCATAATACATAAAAATATATAACATATTAATAAATATATTAATATACATTATATATATACACATTAATGTATATACATATATTAATTATATATATATATTATAATATAAAGATATATTAATAATATTTATATGTATTAATTATATATATATTAATTATATATATTATAAATATGTATATTGTATATAGCATGATCAACAATGTTTTTACGATATTTCTTCTTCAAGTGTTTCACATCATTTAACATTGTCTAACCATTCTCTGCCCTCTCTCTCCATTGTAAAGTGGTAGCTACCAGTGTTGGGCTCTCAGCAGGTAAAACACAACTGATCGGAAAAGATGGTCAAAACTACAAAAAAAGATTTTTTCCTTGAGGCGCTATCCGAAAACACACATCACAGGTCACATCGCTGTTGGGTTTCCCTCGTGATGACTGTATACATGTTCCCAGGTTCTGTACTTCCTCCTCACTCAAATCCCCTCAATGCATCTACAGCATCTTAAGTCTTTAACTGTACCTCCATCATCCTGTTCCACCTCCCAAACATCCTCCAAAATTATAGCATTATCGCCATCCATGTTTTTACGATATTTCTTCAAGCGTTTCACATCATTTAACGTCGTCTTTCCGTTCTCCGCCCTCTCTCTTAACGTCTCTCCGAGTGTGTAACACGATGGCGGCTTCAGTGATTTTAAAGAACTAGCAAGGTGAAAAGGTATTAACACTCAAAAAGCTGATTAAGGATTACATTCTCGTCACAATGCAGACATTTAAACTCTGGTTTGACCTCACCTGTGACCTCAATAGTGTGCATGTCTCCTCTGTTAGAACCACAATAAGGAAGGTTCTAGTTCTGGTGCTGTGCTCTACAGTCGAGGGGGGCTGTTTCCATTCTCATCATCGGGTTTTAAATGATTGTGTTTGCCGTGTGTGGGAGATCCTCAGAGACAGACTGGTGATTAGGGGCTGCACAAATAAAATGCTAAATTAATTTGAGGTGACATGCAGAACAACAACAGTGTGGGCATCAACACGACCAGACTTCAATTGTTTTAATTAAGTTCAGAGGAACAAGGTCTCTCTCTCTCATATATAAATATATATTTATATATATATATTTATATATAATATCTATATATATATAGTATATATCTATATATAGATATTATATAAAATATCAATATATATAGATATTATATATATAAATATAATAAATATCTATAAATATACATATGATTTGTATTATATATAGCGCAGCACCACATAAGTGTGTAAAGCCATCTCAGAATAAGAGAAATAATGACAGGTAATATGACAACGTCTCGCCATGTATTCCACGACATCAATATTCCACTAAAACAAGATGAACTGAACAAAGAGTTCAAGTTATTTTCTTTAAGTGACAAATCGCTGCGTTTTCTTTGCATCTTTGGTCATTTATTTTTAACGCCACGACTTTGACACGATTGTCTGCCGCGAGTAAACAATCACACCTGGATCACAGCGGCGGGGTAATCACACATCTGGTTAGTGGTAATGTCTATAGTCCGCTATAAGAGGGGCGGGCTTTGCTATACGAGATGCTCGGGGAAAATCTCTTTCATCTTTTGTCATACACACACACACACACACACACACACACACACACACACACACACACACACACACACACACACACACACACACACACACACACACACACACACACACACACACACACACACACACACACACACACACACACACACACACACACACACACACACACCTATCTGTGTTGGTATGACACAGGAAAAAGCCCGAGCCCCTGCAGCCAACCCTTGAATGCGATTAAGCCGAGCAGTGATTAATCTGGGCTGCCCCATAATTCCTCTTTACCACTTTAATGGATGTTATCTCTCCTCCTCTGAAGGCTTATCTTGCTGATCGGGGCCAAGGATGAAGTGAGGAAGAGGAGGAGGAGGAGGGGGGGGGGGTGTGAGTAGAGAGCATTCAACCTAAATCCATACAGAGGTAAGTAAATGAATACGTGAGTAAATAAAGTAAATAAATGCACAATGTGCTCAGCGGATGAGGCGATAAAGTGATCGTTTGTTTTCTGAGACGCCTTCAAAGCCGATACAGGAGAAAACAACAACGTCAACATCACGAGTCGCAGGAAAAACTAAATAAATGATCCCAACCGCTGTCAATAGAAGCTCCACCGCGAGGAAGAGGAGGCGTGCTCCACGCTGACAGCTATACGCACAGAGAAACAACAACGTGGGGGTTTATGGCGAGCGTTTCCCTTCATGCACGGCGCTGACGTAAACAACAACAACAAGACACGTTGTGTGCACATTGGAATCGGCCATTTTTATTCTATGTAAAAAGGCAGAAGAAAAAAAGACAAACATTGAAATTATGCAAAATAGCTTCAAAATCAATCCATGAAAGGATTTCAATGGCACTTACTGGTGGCCCTACTGGTGGCCCTACTGGTGGCGCTACTGGTGGCCCTACTGGTGGCCCTACTGGTGGGCCTACTGGTGGGCCTACTGGTGGCCCTACTGGTGGCCCTACTGGTGGCCCTACTGGTGGCCCTACTGGTGGCCCTACAATGTAACATATAATGTAACATATAATGTAACGTATAATGTAACATATGATGTAACATAATGTAACATAATAACTTAGAATGTAACATATAATGTAACATATGATGTAACATAATGTAACATATAATAACTTATAATGTAACATATAATGTAACATATAATGTAACATAATGTATCATGTAATGTAACATCTAATGTAACGTAATCTTAAAAGTGAACATCTGTTAAACTCTCCTCCGTGGTCGAGAGTGTTTCTGTCCCTTCGTGTCTGATGTCCCGTCCCTCCCCTCCCCCCCCCCCCCACCCGCGGTGCGACCCCGTCTGAGGGAACCTCTGTGGGATTCCATCCACCGCCGGTGAGCATCTGCGGGCACCAAGCTGGCTCCAGGTACATAAACGCTCCTTCAAGCCGCGCCGTGGATATCTGCCCGTGAACATTCTCTAAAGGGGTTTAAGCATTTACGCCGAACGCTATCAGGCGGCGCCGAAAAACTCAGCTTACCCTGTTGAATAGGGACTTCAAAGAGAATCGCAAATACCTGTGCACCCCTCGCTCGCTCTCCTTTCTCTCTTCCTGCTTCTGTTCATTTTAGATTTCCAAACACAAGCTGCTTGATGTAAAAAATAAAAAATAAAGTTAAAAAAAATTATATTATCAGCCGTATATTTCCTCTTTAAATGAATAATAACAATAATCTTTTGAGTAATTTCTTTTTCATACGGCTGCCGAGCGCTAATAGTGAGCCGCGGGTAAACAAGGCCGCGCAATAATGAGCGCGTGGATTAGGCCTCGAGTCGACGCCGGGCGATAAGGAGGAACAGAAAAACAGCTGCTACCCAGGTAACGGCTCGGAGACTCAATGAAGGATAAACTACACACACACACACATATATAAAGACACACACACACGTGCACATGGTGCGACAACCACAAAGAATTGGAGTACAGTAAATAAGCCTATTTGCCAAGTAAAGAGCTTAACATGCTAAACAATATGAAGCGTAAACACGGCGTGATTTAATGCACGAGATCATAAATGTTTTGGAAATGAGATAAAAACGACTTTAAACTCTTCACTGCTCAGGTCACTTCAGTGAGTCTGGGCTCCATGTGAGGAGATGAAGAGCTCCGGGGGAGGGGAGGGCTGCTGGGAAACATCTGCAACGCCATGCAACCTCTGGACTGTGTGTTTTATATGTGTGTGTGTGTGTGTGTGTGTATCATCTGCAACCTCTGGACTGTGTGTGTTATGTGTGTGTGTGTGTGTGTATATATATGTGTGTGTGTGTGTGTGTGTGTGTGTATCATCTGCAACCTCTGGACTGTGTGTTTTGTGTGTGTGTGTGTGTCATCTGCAACCTCTGGACTGTGTGTTTTGTGTGTGTGTGTGTGTCATCTGCAACCTCTGGACTGTGTGTTTTGTGTGTGTGTGTGTGTGTGTCTCATCTGCAACCTCTGGACTGTGTGTTTTGTGTGTGTGTGTGTGTGTCATCTGCAACCTCTGGACTTGACCGAACGGCTCTCCGAAATATGCATTACACCCAACAATTGTGTGGGTGTGTGCGTGTCCTATGTGTGTATGTTATGTGTGTGTATATATATGTGTGCGTGTATGTGTGTTGTGTGTGCGTGTGCATGTTATATGTGTGTGTGTGTGTATGTTATGTGTGTGTATATATGTGTGCGTGTGTGTGTGTGTGTTATATATGTGTGTGTGTTTGCGTGTGTTATATGTGTGTGTGTGCATGTGTTATATGTGTGTGTGTGTATATATGCGTGCGTGTGTTATGTGTGTGTTATATATGTGTGTGTGTGTGTGTTATTTGTGTGTGTGTGTTATATCTGTGTGTGTGTTTGCGTGTGTTATATGTGTGTGTGCGTGTGTTATATGTGTTATACGTGTGTGTGTGCATGTGTTATATGTGTTATACGTGTGTGTGTGCGTGTGTTATATGTGTGTGTTAAATGTGCGTGTGCGTGTGTTGTACATGCTGTGTGTACATGCTGTGTGTCTATGCTGTGTGTACATGCTGTGTGTCTATGCTGTGTGTACATGCTGTGTGTACATGCTGTGTGTACATGCTGTGTGTACATGCTGTGTGTACATGCTGTGTGTACATGCTGTGTGTACATGCTGTGTACATGCTGTGTGTACATGCTGTGTGTACATGCTGTGTGTACATGCTGTGTGTACATGCTGTGTGTACATGCTGTGTGTCTATGCTGTGTGTACATGCTGTGTGTACATGCTGTGTGTACATGCTGTGTGTACATGCTGTGTGTACATGCTGTGTGTACATGCTGTGTGTACATGCTGTGTGTACATGCTGTGTGTCTATGCTGTGTGTACATGCTGTGTGTACATGCTGTGTACATGCTGTGTGTACATGCTGTGTGTCTATGCTGTGTGTACATGCTGTGTGTACATGCTGTGTGTACATGCTGTGTGTACATGCTGTGTGTACATGCTGTGTGTACATGCTGTGTGTCTATGCTGTGTGTCTATGCTGTGTGTACATGCTGTGTGTACATGCTGTGTGTACATGCTGTGTGTACATGCTGTGTGTACATGCTGTGTGTACATGCTGTGTGTACATGCTGTGTGTACATGCTGTGTGTACATGCTGTGTGTACATGCTGTGTACATGCTGTGTGTACATGCTGTGTGTACATGCTGTGTGTCTATGCTGTGTGTCTATGCTGTGTGTACATGCTGTGTGTACATGCTGTGTGTACATGCTGTGTGTACATGCTGTGTGTACATGCTGTGTGTACATGCTGTGTGTACATGCTGTGTGTCTATGCTGTGTGTACATGCTGTGTGTACATGCTGTGTGTACATGCTGTGTGTACATGCTGTGTGTACATGTTGTGTGTCTATGCTGTGGGGACCGAGCCGCTCTCCAAATAAAGCATTACACCTAAAAAAAAAAAAAAAAGTGCTCCCTGAAAATTATTTACGGTGAAGAAAAGCATAACATTTATAATGTTTTACAAAAGCCATCAAATAAAGCAGATAGAGGGGGGGGGGATTAATTGCCCCGACCCGACCTTAAAATAATTATTGGGAGCTGCAGCTCGAAACTCTCCGATGAAATTGATACACTTTGATAATTAGATTCTTGGCACTGACACGTTGAAGTCAATAAAGGTTATTAAGGCCAATTGGCGTCTAAACGCATTACGGGGGCCGGGGTAAACTGTCCACCCCCCCCCCCCCTACTCCAGCGCCAATATGATAATCCCCCCCCCCCCCCGTCCTGGGGGGTTCTGCGTCTCCACTCTGCCACACAAAACCAGATTGGATTCGCTTAACCTTTCCAGGACTTTGATCAAATGAGCTCACACAGCAATAACATTTACATTGACCCCCCCACCCCTCCTCCCCAACACACACACTCTCTCTCTCTCTCTCTCTCTCTCTCTCTCTCTCTCTCTCTCTCTCTCTCTCTCTCTCTCTCTCTCTCTCTCTCTCTCTCTCTCCCTGCAGCTCGCTGGCCTCTCTCTACCCGACCACTCCACGCGCTTTAGGTCAATAACCTAATCAGCTATCGATGGCGACCGGGCCCGGGCCTCCTCAGCCGCCCGGCTCGCTTCAGAAGAGACAGTTATTAAAGTGTGTGTGTGTGTGTGTGTGTGTGTGTGTGTGTGTGTGTGTGTGTCTGTGTGGAGGGGGCATCCCTGCACACGCTAGAGTCAGCCTCTGTTACAAATCAAAGGTAAATTGTGTCACACAATGAGAAAGTGTGTATAGCATGTGTGTGTGTGTGAGCAGCAGGGTGAAGACATGCCCCCCCCCCAACGATACCACTTCCTGTTTTGTACATCTTGAAGTATACATGTGTGATTCCACCGAGTGGATCACGTTCATTATGAAAGTAGATTATTAATTTCCCCTCGATGTGGCGTCGAGAAGATTTTAGAGATCTACGAGGCTCGTTCGCCCCTGTCAGATGAGAGAGAGAGAGAGAGGAGAGAGAGAGATAGAGAGATAGTGAGAGAGACAACAATAATGAACATTAAAAAGAGAGAGAGAGAAAAACATGGGGAAAGAAATAAAATAAAGAGAGAATTAACATAGAAAGAGAAGGAGGGGAGAGAGAGAAAACACAGGAAAGAATGAACATAAGAGAGAGATATAAAGAGTGTGAGTGAGAAAACAAGGGAAAGAAAGAACATGGAAGATATAGAGAGAAAGAAAGAGAGAGACATGGGGAAAGAATGAAAATAAAGAGAGAATGAACATTAGAGAGAGAGGGAGGGAGAGAAAACAAGGGAAATGATGAACGTAAAGAGAGAGAGGGAGAGAGAGAAAACAAGGGTAAGAATGAACATAATCGAGAGAGAGAGAGAGAGAGAGAGAATCTCTTTTGAAGTTGTGAGACGAGCCACAGAAGTCAGGAAAGTGACAAATTAGGGGAAAAGCTGTAGTGAGCGAGCGGAGCTGCTAAATCAATTAAAGTCATGCCAAGTGCATGCATACATATCACACACACACACACACACACACACACACACACACACACACACACACACACACACACACACACACACACACACACACACACACACACACACACACACACACACACACACACACACACACACACACACACACACACACACACACACACACACACACACACACACACACACACACACACACACACAGTGCTCGTGTCTCTTCTCACAGTGAAAAGAGGAAAGATTTAAAAAATAAAGAAGCCACAGCGATATTTAACATATTCTGCATAAAGCGAGAACTCTCCCGTCTGTCGGCAGTCGGACGCTTTTCATTGTCGATGGTTTATTTTTATTTTTAGGAAATGTCCGTATTGTACTGAGGGGGGGGGGGGGGGCTGCAGGCGAGGCGGGTCAAGACTCCAGCTCCCCGGATCACAAGGGAGCGGAAAAACCTTTAGGTGGACGTCCCGTTTTACCCCAGAAATAACCTTTACCTGCTAAACACACACACAGCTGTACATTCACATACCTCCACTTGGAGTTCATTCTGCGTCTCTTTGTCTCCGTCGACCAAGTGGACTTCTCCCCTCTTCCCTCCCTCCTGTATTTATTTATTTATGTATTTTATCAGAATGCCATTCAAATAGCAGGAGAACCATTTGCATGACAACAGGCTGAGCCCCCGGGGAGCGACAGTATCCATAAACAGGACCCCCCCCCCCCCTACACACACACCTCTCCATATTGCAATATTCTTCACACAGACGAACACAGCCCGGCGCATCTCACAACACGCGTGTGCTAAATATGACAATAAAGAGCGAGGACGGCTGTTGCTATTTTAGCCGGATAAAAAAATAAACGTGTTTTATTGTACGGTGTCAATTTATAAAAAAAGATATATTTAAAGAGACATGTGTTATTTAAAAATAATTTTAAAATACCCACGGTGATATCGTATTTGACACCAAAAAAATGAATATATATATATATAAATATGTGTGTAATAAATACTATTCAAAGTAAATAATATATACACATAAATATATATATACATAAATATATATAAAAATGCCGTATTAAAAATAAACTGTAGGCAAGAAGAGAGGAATTCTAAATAAATAAAATGGAGGGGGGGCATCTGCGCCGCGGCGGGTCACTAAATTACACTCGACTGTCGAATTCTCTTCAGAATGTAAAATATATGCAATAAAGGAATGTAGCGGGGGGGGGGGGGCACGTAATCTAAATAACTCAAAGTAATTTAGAGGAATGTGTTTTAATCTTACTGCGGGGAAAGAAAGAAAATAAAAAAAAGCCACAGCTTTTTCCAAACCTCTAAAATAAAAATAAAAATCTATAAGTCACATCCACGGAGTGCTTTTCATCAGCGTATCGGAGGTCGATGCATGTATGTAAATATTGCCTGCGAGAGCAATAACGCCGTCTTTCATCACAATAGCGAGTGATTACATTTATGCATGCGTATTTATTTTTTCGCGAATGTTCAATATGCACCTCTGCAGAAGATATACAGTGTATAGATATATAGATTTATATATATATGTGCTATTCGTGTGATTTGACGCGTGATTAAACCGAGAAGCTGCTAATATTGTTACGCGCGCGCATCGGAGGAACTCGAGACGGGAACAATATTTTGCATTTAAATATATTTTCATTATCCTTTCATCCTTTTTATTTCTTCGGCGCGCTGCTTTTTATTCTCCGTGTTGTACACGTCAGAAACACACAGCGGATCTGCTTCTCTTTGCCCATTAGAGAGAGAGAGTGAGAGAGAGAGAGACCTCACATCTCACTGATGCCCTTTTCTAAATACAGGTCCAAATCACACACTTCATCTGGGCCCCCGGAGGTGGAGCTCTAGATGAGTTTAGCCCCCCCCCCCCTCCTCCTCCTCCCTCCCTCCGCCAGGCTGTTCGACTAAGTGAGAGAGACTCGAGCTGCAGCAGTACGGTTCTCCTCCAGCTCTCGCCTTCATCCCTCCCCCTCCCTCCTCCTCCCCCCCTCCCCCGCCCGAGCATTAGATGTGATTACTGCTCAGCGCGCGACACTGACAGAGACGGAGAGCTCCCACAGACAGCAGGAGTGAGAGAGAGAGGGGGCGAGAGACATTAAAGAGACACGGGGAAAAGGAGAGAGAGCGATGGAAGCGGGGAGGAAGAGAAGTGAAGAAGAAAAAAGAAAAATAGAGGAGCGCTGGCTCTTTCGCTGCCTCCTCCTCCGCTGCAGCTACAGTGATACAAGAGTGCCCCCTGCTGCTCCTGCTGTCCGGGTATTAAACACACGCATCAACACACACACACACACACACACACACGCACACACGCACTCTTTGAAATGGAGCTATGAGACACAGACTGCAGATAACCTGCAGGGAGGGAAAAAGCGAGACCGAGCATGTATACGTGGGATTTTGGGAGCTGCAATATCCACAAGGCTCTGTGTGTGTGTGTGTGTGTGTGTGACGTATGTATTGTGCGGCGCTGTGACTAAAGGTAACTTAATTATGAGTCTGACATTACTAAGTGATTCCTTTACAGTGGTGTCTAACTAATAGCTGCGTGCCCACGTTCCTCTCTAATAAAACTTGTGCGAGGCTGCAATTTAAGCACATGACACATCCTTAATAACGCGGCGTGGTGAGAACTTAAAGACGATCCATCATGTCGGTTTAAACGCACACACACACACACACACACACACAGCCTCTCCTCATTGGACGGCGGATCACTTGTGTAGTTTGTGTAAGAAGCACGAGAGCGGGCATGTCGAGCAATTAGAAAAAGCTGAACACCCTTATTATGAAATGACAGAGTGCCGACGCTGGAACGGCTCATCCATAAAAAGTTGCATTATTATACTCTTTTTCTCCTCCTTTTAACTACATGTTTTTATTATTATTATAATTACTATTATGAGATAAAAGATTGGGATGTTTGTCCCTTTCATTTGTTTTCTAAAAACAGGAATGGAAGGAGTGAGGATAGACGCCACGTTATTGAATTAACGTTAAAAATGAGCAGGAGTGGACGAGTGAGGGGGGGGGGGGACTCACCATCGTCTCCATGAGCCTCCAGTCCTTCTCCAGCTGCTCCATCGGGCCGCTCCACCAGCTGCAGAATCGGGCGAAGCGCCGGCCCTGAAACCAGTACTGCCTCAGCCACTCGAACTCCACCTGCACACACACACACACACACATTAAAAACTCTCCCATGGGTTTAACTAAACCACTATCGTCACTGTTCCTTAGTTAAAACACAAGACATTATTAAATGAATGTAGAGGATAAAACGGTTTTATATATTACTATAAATTGTGAAATAATCATGTGAAACACATATACACATATATACTTGCACACACACACATATAAATAAATATACACACACATATATATATATACACATGTATACATATCTGCCTTCAATGTATTTTGTTTCTTTAAATAAAAAATGTAATTAAATAATTTTAAAAAATGTATGCATGTGTATATATATATATATGTATATAGTACCGTTTCATAATCATACAAATGGAGATAATCGCTTTATTTAGCATTTTTGTGCCATTTTATTTCTAAAATGTTCTGTAAACTTTGACCAATAATAAAATATTTTAGTGTTCACCTTTCTATACAAAAATGTTTTTGTTTTTCCTGTCAGTAAATCGATTTTTGACAATAAAACGGTACAAAAATACATTTAATATTAAAAGAAACTCCATGAATAAATATAAAAAAATGTCATTTATTTTGTATTATTACCAATAATTTTGAGGAAAATGAATTTGCGCTTTTAATTTCAAGTATATTCGATAGTACTTATGTGGACTTTTTAATTTATTTTTTATTAAATGACCAAAAACACCCAGACACACACTGAATATGGCTGTTCACACACACACACACACAGTTCCAGTCAGCACACCTGAAAGCTCCGCCCCCTCCTCCTCCCCCACCCCAGCTCCGTCTGGAGACGACAGTCTCTCCTCCTCTGGGAGTGTTTTTGTTTCCCGCTCTTTTGAAGTGCCGACTTAATCCTCTCCTGGATGCTCCGCGTCGCCGGGCGGAGCCCGTCTATATTTCTAAGTGCGTCTTTCCTGGTGCAGCGAGCATCTCCGTCTCCACGGGGCCCGTGTGAGTGGCTTTGTGAACGCCTCTGCACACCGTTCCCAATGTGAGTGTCAAAGATTGCCCCGGTTAGCCGCCAACGTGAACGCGAGACGCCGCGAGTTGCCCCCCCCCCCAAAAAAGCATCCTACAAAGCTTCATCCGCCCGACAACAAAGCGCGCTACGTTTCATTCGACGCCGACAACACGGAAAGTCGTCTCCCATCAAACGGGGACAGAGAGAGCTATTGTTCCTCTTCCTGAACACCATTTAGTTTATTGTTCTGTGAACATGATCCAGTGTGTACAACAGAGCTGCAGCTCACGAGCAGCAGCATGAGGTGGAAGCACAGAGGGTCTACCCAAAAACAATATATATATATATATATATATATATAACTACTGTTCTGGAGAGCTGGGAGATATCACGTCTTGGTTAGAGGAGTGACGGTGTGTGTTGTTGCGGCCTTCAGCCTCACATCCCTCCATCCTTTAGGAAGGGAGTCATCCTGCATCGGGACAAAAAGATGGAGTCGAGCGTCGTCGCGGTAACAGGAAGTTGTGACTACGTGTTTCTCGTGTTATTTGTTTATGACTGTCTTTATGTTTTTTATTTGTAACTTTTTCTTGTGTTTCTTATGTTTGTAACTATCTGTTTCTTGTGTTTTTTGTTCATGCATTTCTTTTGTTTGTAACTATCTGTTTCTTGTGTTTTGTTTGTAACTATGTCTTTCTTTTGTTTGTAACTACGTGTTTCTCATGTTATTTGTTTATGACTGTCTTTATGTTTTTTATTTGTAACTTTTTTGCTGCGTTTCTGTTGTAACTATCTGTTTCTTGTGTTTTTTGTTCATGCATTTTTTTTTTGTTTGTAACTATGTCTTTCTTTTGTTTGTAACTATGTCTTTCTTTTGTTTGTAACTACGTGTTTCACGTGTTATTTGTTTATGACTATGTGTTTATGTTTTTTATTTGTAACCGTTTCTTGTGTTTCTTATGTTTGTAACTATGTTTTTTGTGTTTTTTGTTCATGCGTTTCTTTTGTTTGTAACCGTTTCTTGTGTTTCTTATGTTTGTAACTATCTGTTTCTTGTGTTTTTTGTTCATGCATTTCTTTTGTTTGTAACTGTTTCTTGTGTTTTTTGTTCATGCATTTCTTTTGTTTGTAACTATGTGTTTCTTGTGATTTTGTGTTTCTTATGTTGCTGCCTCTTGTCCAGGTCACCCTGGAAAAAGAGATTCTTAATCTCAGCGGCTTCACCTGGATAAATAAAGCCAGGTACTTTACCTTCCTGCACCCCGAGCAAGTTATTACAAAAAGGTCACGAAGTATTTGCACAAACAACTCGAGTGCGGTCTCAGAATCATCCATTAGCTTCCAAGAGGCTCAGATCACAGCGGGGGGGCGGGCGGTGGGGGGGGGGGGGACATGGCGCATGTCAGGGAGAATACACAGCCGGCGGCCTCTCCGCTCACTCACTCCATACAACCCGCCCTTCAAAGTAAATGTCATCCTTTATGGTCCCTCGACGCTCTCCCGATCCGCTCCCCTTCGATCACTTTGCCTCAAACGCACAACAAAGCCGGCGGAGCGCCGATACCGGACGTCCTCCTCCCTCTGCACCCGGCCCTCTGATTGTCCGCCTGTCCTTTAGCGAGAAGAAGGAGAAGAAGAAGAAAAAACGACCCGCGTCTCCGCTTTGAGCCGCCGCACGGCCCCACAAAGCCCGCCACCGTCTGAAGCCGCCGAAAAGAAGCGCGCCACGGCGACGTGGCATTTGGAGTCCGGGGCCGCCCAGCTGAGCGGTACCGAGAGGGGAGCGCTGGACCCAAATGCCACCTTCCTTTTTCCAGGCGGACGGATCGAAAAAGTGCGTGTGCCTAAAAGAAGAAGAAGAGAGAGGAGTGGTTTGTTAGGGCGAGTTTCTCTGCGAGGCGGCGGCGGCGTGGGGGGAGGGGCTAGTGGCTCCCCTGCGGCGGCGGCTGTCGTCTCTCCAGGTGATGGACACACTAACGACACATTAGCCCCACATTAGTCGACTGGCCGTGGAGAGAGTCTGGAGTTAAAGCAAAGTAGCCCCCTTTCTCACCCATTTAATGAGGCACCCCCCCTCCCCTCCTCCTCCTCCAACACCTTCACGGTATTCCCCGAGAGGGTCCAATCAATTTCCGGGCCGTGGCCCTGCAGGCGGCAGTAGATGAGTCGGTTCGATCCCACTCTGCCGTCCTCTGTTTACCTTTCCAGGCCTCCTCAGACATCAGCCAGGATAACTGGTGGTACTACCCCCCCCCCCTCCTCCTCCTCCTCATCCTCCTCCTCCATGAGCAACCAGGCAATTTACACTCATCACACACTTGCCGGTGGTCATACACAAGATGGGTTACACTGCACATGCACAGATTACCTTTCTATTTCTTTCTCCATCCATAAAATAGAAGAAGAATCACATTTTGTTTGTCCTCCCGTCTGACCTCTTTCACGTCACAGGTGCGATTCAGGCCAATAAATCAATACATTAAAGTAAGCGAAGCTTCGTCCTGATGAGGATTTCACGTGCATTCACTTTGAGAATATTGTAATCCCTCACAAAGACATACACAAAACAATAAACCCTTAAAATAAACAGTTTAAAGGTCTCACATTAACTATAAATAGCATTGAAGGGTCATGAATCTGCTCAGATCTGTGCGACGACAACGCGTCGCCGGCAGACGGCCCTCGGGTTCCTCGGGACGCTGGAAGGTCACGCACACCTGCTTCCACACAGTTTACTTTCTACATGTGGGCAACACCTTGTCCCTCCCTTTAGGGGGGGGGGGGTCCCTCAGGGCGCTCTGTCACACGCCCACCTGGGAAGTGACACGGTGGCTTTAAAATGAGACGCGACGTTTGCGTCTGGGATTAGCATTTCAAAGCCGAGACGTGCACACGGGGGCCGCGTGGCGATGCCCTGTTAGACTACCCCCCCCCCCCCTCCAGAAGACAGGAGGAAGGATTAAAAAGAGACAGCGAGAGGGACCGCGCTTTACAAACAGGTGGGAACTTTCGGTTTTCTTCATTTCCGTCTCCGACTCGAAACTCCACGTCACCGAAGACATCGTCGTCAGAGGCCCCGCCCACCTCTGACAGGCATCGACCTCCACCTCCCCCCCTCACCGCATTGCACAATTCACCTCCACATGTCAGAGCCCGATCTCGCTCGCTGTTAAAAGGGGAAAAAGGCCCATAATGCACTTGCTCGGGGTCAGGCCGCCCGCCCGTCTCAGGCTTGTTCGCTCCTCGGTCGGCCGTGTCCGACACGACCGGCGCGATGCGGACCAAAAGTGTGGGGGCCGCCATCATAAATACCCCCCGCCCCCACCAATACATCATTTAAGTGGGTGTTCTGCTCTCGTGGGCAACTCCAAACAAATGGCCACATCTATCATTGTGAGTGCCAGGTAGGGTAGGGCTGAGCCCCCGAGATCACCCCCCCCCCCCTTACACACACCTGCTCCGGTATAAATAGCATCCTGGGTTCTCCTGAATAAACCTGCGTTGAGGGGGGGGGGGGGCGTGCTTTGCTTATCCTGAAAACTAGCAGGTGTCGCTATCTTCAACCGGCGCGCGGCGGACGGCCGTATTGTTCAGCGGCGCTGAATAATTAATGTCGTCCGCAACCTTTAAACAACCTCACGTCAGACTCGTCTGTCACGGCGCCCCGCCGAGGGCGCTACGGCGTCGGCTAGGATGCACCGCGCTTTGAGCTTCGGGGGTGTAGAGCGGGGCGTGAGGGAGGGAGGGAGGGGGAGAGGTGAAGTGCCAAATTAACCGTTGGCCCTGCGGCGTGGTAGCACGGCGGGGGCCGGTGGCTCTGCAGGCGTTCCCCCCCCTCCCCGTGGTCCTCCTTTTTGACCTGGCTATATCCCCTCCGTACAACCACCATCACTCCTCGTGTGTGAGAAGAGGTTAGCGAGGGGGGAGCGGGGCGTGACTCCATCTTTAGAGAACATACGGAGAGGCTGTTGCCTCCCGATCCATCACCGGGACAATGAGAGCAACCTGGACTTCATACTGGGGGAAACAATCAGGTGAGAAGCTGGAGAGATGGCGACTCCCATTTAGCCTTTTACAGGGTTTTAACCCGCCATCAGGGGACGGCCAAGGATACGGAAAGGGCGAGTCAAAGGAGAAGAGAACCTGGGTTGTAGAGCAGATCAATTCATTTGACTGGAATCTGCTTTATGAATAGTTTTCTTTGTCAAGTAAATTGTTCTACAAATGCAGAAATGCGTACGTTTGTTCCAATGAATTCACTGGCCATATTATTAAGATGCTTTTATTTTCTATATTCAGATAAAATATATATTTATTTTATTTTTATTTGTAATTATTAATTATTTTTTTTATAAATATTAAATATATATATATATAAAATAAATATGAAAAAATATATATATATATTAAAAATATAAAAAATAAATATAAAAATATATATATATAAAAATAAATATATAGAAAGAAAGAAATATTTCTAAAAAATATGTATATTTTAATAATGAATACAAATACACGGATATAGTTGAAATTATGAGGGAAAAAAATCCCAGACACATTTGTGCAATCATGCAAAAACAGACACATACACAAACAAGCCAATAGATGCGGATGCGCATGTGAACACACACATCGTGTCCTCACCTCGTTGTGAATCTCCTCGCAGTGCTGCAGCGTGGTGGGCCGCAGGGCCAGCAGGCTGTGGGAGCCCGTCTCCGGGTCCGTGTGCAGGTTGGACAGGGCCTCTTGACACCGGGACTG
Source organism: Pseudoliparis swirei (assembly GCF_029220125.1). Classification (NCBI taxonomy): domain Eukaryota; kingdom Metazoa; phylum Chordata; class Actinopteri; order Perciformes; family Liparidae; genus Pseudoliparis; species Pseudoliparis swirei. The sequence goes on from NC_079391.1 coordinate 3,073,645, forward strand.
GATGTAGGTCAGGGTCCCGCTGGAGCACTGGAGGAGAGGGACACACCCAGGGTTACACTAAGAACCGCTTTAGCTAGGCCTGTGCATCAAAATACTAAACTTAAGTTTAATACAGCTTTAAATTCAACCAATAGTATAATGGATGGATTCGATACATCTCGGAGAACAAGTTTCTTTAATTAGTTTTTCATGAATGAAGTGTTTTATTATGTTTTTTCCCCCATAATTTCAACTATCCACACCACACGTATTTGTATTTTGACTATCGAGTTTGTATCAGTGTTCATTTAACTTGTAGAAACCTGTTGTGTCCCTTATTACTACGTTTGCAGCAGGCCTGACATATATATATATTTCTTTTTGAAAATGTTTTTTTTAATATGTATACATTTATTTATGTTGATATATATATTATTATTTTTTTTATAAAATATATATTTTTTTATATATTTTTAATTTGTATTTATTTTTATATATAATAAATAAATAAAAATTAAAAAGATATAAAAATTAAAAAATAATAAAAAGATATTTTAAAAATATATATATATATAAATAATTGAATTAAAAATTAAAAATATATAAAAATTCAAAAATAAAAATAATATATATTTTTTCAAAACCTATATATATATATATTTCCCGAACACAGCGAGTAACAGCAGCAGCCCGATCTGAAATCAAATGGCACAACACATTTCTTTTTTTTTTCAAAAACGCTGCATCATAGGCCCATTTGACCTCTGACCTCGGCCACTCTGTGCGTGGAGCTGAAGCGCGAGTTCTCCCCGGCCAAGACGCAGTGCTGGTGAGTGCTGTTCAGGTCATCTGGTGGAAAACAGACAAGAGAAATACACCCATGAGAACGTGAGTCACAGACAGTCCGATGGATCACCGACAGCAGAACGGATCAAGAGTTTCTCATTTTGATCGCGTGTTTTTAATTAATTACGACGAGAAAGAAAAGAGCCGATCGCAGCGGCAAAAACAGACGAGGAGGGCACGGAGGAACACGGCGACTAAATCTTCCCGTACACTCGGACAGATTGCCGTCGGGGTCCGGCGACGAATGGAAATCGAGCGAGCGGCGTTGCGATTGTGATTTTTAATTACCAAACAAAACCAGATCGTGCTCAATCTGTCGCGCCGGAGGAGCCACACCGACAAACATTTGTCCAATATCACGGAGGCTTTGCGACGAGGCCTTGCTGCTGTTTCCCGCCGATCCCTCCATGTGTTTCTTTGTGTGCGGAGAAGTTTTCCTCGGCGCCGCCGTTATTTGCCCCGCGCCAATAATTAATTTAGCCGGGACAGAGCTGTCATTCACAGCACATGTGCATATTTACACCCGCCGCGAGCAAAGAGTGCACCGGCTAATGCCGGTGATTTCAAAGTCAAACAGCCGAGTGCTGGGTTTTTTTTGGAGGGGGAGGGAAGATATTATTGTTTTGGTGAGAAGAAAAAAAAAGAAAAAATCTGAGGTTTTTTTCTTTCTTCGCCCTGATGAGATTGTGAGGGATTAGGTCTCCGGGCAGATTTACTCTGCGTCTTTTTAAGACTGTTTATATCCAATAACAAATTATCTCCATCAATCTGCTCTTTTTTTTTTTCTTTCTCTCTCTCTTTCTTGGCGCGTCTGATGCGCGTCGACGGGCGATCGGGAGGGAGTGGAGGCAAACTCGATAACTGTAATAAATATTTATCTTTTCTTTCAACGCCCCCCCTCCTCCTCCTCCTCCTCCTGCTGCCACTTGTCCTCCTTTTCCAGGAAGCAGGCTTTTAAATATATTGGGTCAACTCTATTCCTCCGGTCCCCCCCCCCCCCCCCCATGTGCATCGGGGAGCTGCAGATCTGATTATTGAACAGGCCCGGTGTCAAGACTTGCATTGTTCTATTTCTTTTTTTTTTTAACCGCTGAAATTCCATTTGGGGGGCAACGACGGTGATTCGATTTGCCTCCAGCGGCTCAGACATTCGCGGTTCAGGAGGGGACACATGGTGCCGAGAGGACGTCCCGGTGTCTGTGGTCGTACAACGGTGGAGTGGGCTTTTAATACCGCTAACGATCCATCATATGGTGTGAGTCGCTTAAACACTGGTTCGATATGTTGGCTGCTCTGGAGGGGGGGGGGGGGGTTCTGTGCAAGTTTATAGGTGCGTGCATATGTTTTGGTGCATTGGGCCAAGTATTTAAATTCAGGTAGACCGACAAAGCGTCCGAAGCGCCGCCATCAGTCGGCCTCTCAAGGGCGTGCTCGCCTAGCGGAGCATAACCCCCCCCCCCCCCCCCCCCCCCGATCCGCGACAGTCAAGTCCCATTAGAGCGGTCTGCACAGCGGCCCCGTCGCTCTATTATTACGGCTCGGCCTGAAACAGACTGCTCCATTCATTGTAAATCTCATCCGGCTGATGGAGGTCGGCTTTATTTTTAGTTTTCAAAAGGATAATTTATAAAAACTAATTTTGAGGGTTATAAGTGTGATTGACTCATATACATATATATATTTTTTTTTGTTGACATTTTCTTTATTATTTTTCTTTGTTTTATATACATTTCCTGATTTATTTGATTATAATAATTTAGGATAGGAATATAAATAAGCATTTTTTACTTCTACCTCTACCTTTTCAGTCTTCCTGATTACGATATTATTCTATGTAATATACAATTGTATTGCAATGATTGACTGAATAAAATGCACACACAAAAAGTGACAAAATGACGTATTTAAACCAACAATGACAAATCGAGAACATACAGTATATAACCTTTATGACCCAATAGTTTAATTAAAAGAATAAACATGTACCTAAATTGTTATTCTTTTAAATAAACTATTGTTTAACCCTAAACTACCGCAAGTATGAAAGAGACGGCTTTATATTTTGTTTTCTTTTTAAAAACATTAATTATTTCAAAGTTGGCATAAATTAAACATTTGAATGACTTTTCCAAAACTTTTGGGATTCAAATTTTTTTCCAAGGACTTTTCCAGGGCTGGAAATTAAACCATTTTAAAATGCCATGACTTTTCCAGGTTTTCCATGATCCCGCATATCAGGAAACACTTTTGTCGCACGTTTGGAATTTACACGTTTTTCTCGTTTTCTCTCCTGCTGTCGTCGGGCGGATTAATCCAGGAGGCATTTTACTCATCATGCAGTATTTGTATTATTCTATATCTGCGTTATGTAAACCTGGAGAGGCACCAGGTATGCCAGCTGCACAGCATCTGTACATCATGTGTCGGTGCACCATGTCCCTGCAATAAAAAAGGAACCGGTTCTCGACATGTTCTGGTTCAGGTTCTGCCTCTGGACCGTAAATCACCGGCACCAGTTCCACCCGAATTAGCTCGTGGGGGCCCGACACGTGGAACGAATGAACCATTTAGCTGTGAAACATGGGCTGTATACTGTAAGCATTAAGGGTACAGGTACAAGTCTCACCAGTCAAAACCGCCTCTTGAGTTCTTCTAGTTCAGTTATATGTGTTTTGAGCTTATAGAAGGGTTCTTGTAAAAAAAAAAATGCTTAAATGAATAGAATTCAAGAAAGACATCAAAGAAAGAAAAAAAGAAACTAAAAGTAAAGTGCATCTTCTTCCAAAAGAAGCGTTTGATACCGGCCGGTAGATCACGTCCCTCAATCTCAGTATTTATGAGTTCTGACACGCATAAGACAGAACGTGTGACGGTCTTCTTTTAAATCACCATGTCTGTTGACTCACGAGGTCAAAGGTCACCACCGTAGCAGGGTGGTTAGTACAATATAGAAATGATGGAACTAAAAGAAGATGGAGTTGTTGTATTTAGAGGAGGTAGTGAGGAGCCCACAGGGCCAGGAAGAGGAGGTAGTGAGGAGCCCACGAAGGAGGTAGTGAGGAGCCCAAGGGGCCAGGAAGAGGAGGTAGTGAGGAGCCCACGAAGGAGGAAGTGAGGAGCCCACGAAGGAGGTAGTGTGGAGCCCACTGGGCCAGGAAGAGGAGGTAGTGAGGAGCCCACGAAGGAGGTAGTGAGGAGCCCACGGGGCCAGGAAGAGGAGGTAGTGAGGAGCCCAAGGGGCCAGGAAGAGGAGGTAGTGAGGAGCCCAAGGGGCCAGGAAGAGGAGGTAGTGAGGAGCCCAAGGGGCCAGGAAGAGGAGGTAGTGAGGAGCCCACGAAGGAGGTAGTGAGGAGCCCACTGGGCCAGGAAGAGGAGGTAGTGAGGAGCCCACGAAGGAGGTAGTGAGGAGCCCACGGGCCAGGAAGAGGAGGCAGTTAGGAGATAGTGAGGAGGTAGTGAGGAGCCCACGGGGCCAGGAAGAGGAGGTAGTGAGGAGCCCACGAAGGAGGAGTGAGGAGCCCACGAGGAGGTGTGGAGCCCACTGGGCCAGGAAGAGGAGGTAGTGAGGAGCCCACGAAGGAGGTGAGGAGCCCAGGGCCAGGAAGAGGAGGTAGTGAGGAGCCACGGGCCAGGAAGGAGGTAGTGAGGAGCCCAAGGGGCCAGGAAGAGGAGGTAGTGAGGAGCCCACGGGGCCAGGAAGAGGAGGTAGTGAGGAGCCCACGAAGGAGGAAGTGAGGAGCCCACGGGGCCAGGAAGAGGAGGTAGTGAGGAGCCCACGAAGGAGGAGTGAGGGCCACGAGGAGGTAGTGAGGAGCCCACGGGCCAGGAAGAGGTAGTGAGGAGCCCAGGGCCAGGAAGAGGAGGTAGTGAGGAGCCACGGAGGAGGAGTGAGGAGGAGGTAGTGAGGAGCCCAAGGGGCCAGGAAGAGGAGGTAGTGAGGAGCCCACGGAGGAGGAAGTGAGGAGCCAGAGGAGGTAGTGAGGAGCCCACGGGGCCAGGAAGAGGAGATAGTGAGGAGATAGTGAGGAGCCCACGGGGCCAGGAAGAGGAGATAGTGAGGAGGTAGTGAGGAGCCCACGGGGCCAGGAAGAGGAGGTAGTGAGGAGATAGTGAGGAGGTAGTGAGGAGCCCACGGGGCCAGGAAGAGGAGATAGTGAGGAGGTAGTGAGGAGCCCACGGGGCCAGGAAGAGGAGATAGTGAGGAGGTAGTGAGGAGCCCACGGGGCCAGGAAGAGGAGGTAGTGAGGAGCCCACGGGGCCAGGAAGAGGAGGTAGTGAGGTGATTTACGCCCATGTGGCTCCCTGTCAGTCCTCCATAGAGACACACACACTATACAGCAACACACACATGAACAATGAACTCCTTCCTCCAAGAAGTCAGACACGCCGGTGGTTGTGTGGGCAGCGTGTGCGTGTGTGTGTGTGTGGGTAGCGTGTGTGTGTGTGTGTGTGTGTGTGTACCTCTCATGTAGTAGCAGTCTCCGGGCTCCAGGGGCAGCGTGAGGCCCGGCGTGTGGATGTCCCAGGCCACCTTGAGGCCGATCCTCCAGCTCGTCGCCCCCCCCTCGCCGCTGCGTCCCTCGCCGCTCTCACCTGTCAGTCACACACGGCAACGACTCGCTGGGACATTTGCATTCATACATTTATATTCACATTTCAGGGGGTGACAGGTTTTTTTTTACCCAGCGTCACTGAAACTGAGTATTATGTAATATATATATATATATAAAATACAAATATATATATATATATGCCTTTAATGTATTTTGTTTCTTTAAATAAAAAAGTGAATAAAATAATTTTTAAAAAGCTCACACATTTTTATGTATTTATTATTTATCTTTTATTTTTCTAAATACTCTGACTTTATGTTTTGTCCACCGTTTCTTCGTCCTCTAGGTGTATATATATATATAAAATACAAATATAATACATATATATCTGCCTTTAATGTATTTATTTTCTTTAAATAAAAAAGTTAATAAAATAATTTTTAAAAAGCTCACACATTTTTATGTATTTATTATTTATTTTTTTAATTACTCTGACTTTATGTTTTGTCCACAGTTTCTTCATCCTCTAGGTGTTATGTCTATGTATCGTCTTATGTCTTATCATAAAAAAACAAAAGAAACAACGGAACAATGGCTTAAACGTAGCCGAATGAATAAAATGAAATGCTAAAGGAGTGCAATGATTAAAACCACAGCACCCAAACAAGGGATGTCTCTCGGCCTCTAAAAGGGAAGAATCACTTAGCAGCAGGCCGAAGATGATACGTGTTGCTGTGATGGTATCGGCTGTTAGCAGCGGATCTTTATGCCATCATCATAATGCTGTGCAAGAGGAAACAGTTGGATAAAAGCCCTTGATGTTGTTTCGTGAGCGTGTGAGACTGTGTTATTGGACAGCTGGCATCCTTAAGATATTACTGTTCTTCTCTCTCTCTCTCATTCTCTCTCTCCTTCCATTCTTACAACGGCACAAGACAATGAGATTTTGGCCGGGCCGGCCAACACCCTTCAGCTAAAATCAATACTAAAGTCTTTCTGGGCCTCTCTGCCGCCGCAGCTGCCTTTTCCTTTGCTCAGCACGGATAAATAGTAACTTAATTTCCAGCCATTGTGCTCTGAGAGCCGAGCTAATGGCAGCACTCCCCGAGGCCTCGGGAACGGTGGGATATCATCCCTCCGTTGCCGGAAAAAAGAAAGGGGAAAAAAAAATAATGTTCAGTCGTGGCGGATTCCTTTGGATCGGCGCGGCCGAGGGGAAAAACACTCGAGAGCGCTCGACCGGCGGGCCGACGAGGCGAGGAAACAAAGGGAAGCGGGCGTCACGCGGAACGAGAGGAGCGAGACGTATTCGTCCGGCGGACCGCGTTTCCTTCTTCTCGGGGACAAGTTAAGGAAACGTGACCTTGGTGAGGAAGAAACTGTTTCGCGAGCCTGGTTCTGGGAGTCCTCGCGGCTCCATCGGGCGCGCTGCCTCTCCCCAGGAGGAGTCCGGGGCCGTGGGCTCGTTCGGAGGGACGCAGCTGCCGGGCGGCGCGAGGTGTCGGGCCGTTTGAAGCTCGGGTTCGCACGGGGTCAGAGGTCAAACGGCCTCCAACAAATCATGGAGACAGGCGGCGGCGGCAGGTGTTTCTGGTTAATGAACAAAAGCCCGGCTGTGAAGCGGGTCGGGACGTCGGCGCAGTCTCACCTGTTTGATATTGTAAAGTTACAGACTGTAAGGGCAGAGCTCAGTGGCCAGTGCGGGTACTGCATGTGCACCGTCCTGTACCTTTAAGGCAGGGGTGTCGAACTCATGTTCACCAAGGCCAAATCAGCATCATGGCCGCCCTCTTAAAGGGCCGGAAACACTTTATAAACTCTTGTTAAATAACTCTTTGCATTTGAAGATTGTTTATTTGAGTGTAGAAATATTGTACTTACGAAAATTTCTCTAATATTACAACATACATCCATTTAATCGTAAAACTTCAAAAATAAAAGCACGGGATATTTTTCTCACATTTCTTTAAGAATAGGCAATCGCGTGTCTTCAAAGCAGCCAGAGGGCCGCATAAAACGATGCAGAGGGCCGGATCCGGCCCGCGGGCCTTGTGTTTGACACCTGTACCTTTAAGGCCTGCGTTTCCGTCCCTCCAGCTCAAGGAACTTTCACATTTTTATTTTTTTGAATCACTCACGTGGTTTGAGAGGAAAGCCCAGAGAGGAGCTTCATGCATGTGCTGCATGTGCACCGTCCTGTACCTTTAAGGCTCAAGGGACCTTAACATATATTGTTTTTAATCACTCGTGTGTTTTGAGAGGAGCTTCGTTCATCATCCGTATCGTGCGTATAACACACTGTGATTTCTAGAGTCTCCCGTAGCGGCGTTCCTCCCCCACCGAGCTCCTCCTATCGGCCCGATCAGCCGGCGCCATCGGCTCTTGGAAGCTCGCACGTTCCATAATTAGCAGATGTCGCATTATCCATACAGTAGGAGTCCAGGAACACTCATCAAAGCGGGGCTCATTATTCCATATCAGATAATTGCACATCGATCATTTCTCGGGGAGACGATTTGGATGAGATGCGGCGGCGTGCGATAAGGCCTCCCCGTGTTGCGTTAAGACGGCGCCATTCGGCGACGCATTTAAAGAGCTCGATCCTCGCCGCCTGTGATCTCCGTGGGCGATAAGGCGGTGGTGACATTTGATAACGCCCCCCGGACACTATCGCGGAGATGGATCAGACGGCTGGCTCGCCGGAGGCCGTGTCTGCGGCCGCCGCAGGGCCGCAACGCGCAAGGTGAGCCGCATCTGAGCCGCCGGGAAGAAGCAGCCGGGAGATGTAAGAGGACGGGAGGAACGGAATCTTCATTTAAGACCGACACGACACACTTCTGGATTTAAAGTGTCCTAAGATTAACAACTCTTTGGCCAATCCCATTAAAAATCTAGATATCTTGTATGTGTGTGATGTAAGGAGTGTGTTGACTGTGTAGAGTGATGCAGGTGTGTGTACACACAGATGTATACAGTGTGTGTGTGTGTGTTTAGGGACATGTGTAGACGTCTGAAGCGACCTCTTTTTTAAAAAAAATTATATATATTTATTTTCCTTTTCCTCTACACACATAAAAATAATGGTTCTTAAAAAGGCTTTGTGGTTCTACGGAGAACCATCACCGACTGAAGGACCATTTTTACATTTGAAGCACCAATTTAGGTTCTTTGATGAAACATTTCCTGAAAGACTTCTTCAAAGAACCCTGGTTTGAAAGGTGTCTCAAAGAACCTTCAAAAAGTGTTCTTTAAGGCACCATTTCTGGTTCTTTAAAGAACTATTTAAGGAAATGGTTCTTTAAAGAACCCTGATTTGAAAGGTTCTTTATGGAACCAGAAATGGTGCCTTGAAGAACCATTTTTTGAGGGTTTAAGACACCTTTATAGGTTCTTTGAAGAACCCTGGTTTGAAAGGTTCTTTGTAGAACCATAAATGGTGCCTTAAAGAACCTTGTTTTAAAGGTTTTTTGAGACACCTTTATAGGTTATTTGAAGAACTATTTAAGGAGATGGTTCTTCAAAGAAACCTGGTTTGAAAGGTCCTTTGTGGAACCAGATATGGTTCTTGTATGGCATCGCTCTGAAGAACCATTTTTAGTTGCAGATGGCACTTTCATATTCCTGTGTGCAGGTGGGGGTACCAGTGGGGGGGGGGGGGGTACCTGTACATGTTTACTGTTTAATGAACCCGTCAATATTTCCACATAAATAAAATACATTAAAGAAATAAAGTGCCTCAGTTTTAAACCGTGGAATGACAACTGTTGTTCCACAAGTCTCACGACTTCCATCCTCTTACCGTTGTGGCAGTTGTGGCTGTAGACGGCCACCGGGGAGTGGCTGATGAGGTTCTCGTCGTGGTGCCACCCGACCGCCATCCTGCCCATGCCGTAGTACGGCTCCTCCTTCAGCTGGCTCATGGCCGCCGGGTCCATGTAGTTCAGCAAGGTGACGTTGAACCGGACCGGGACGGCGGCTTTCTCCCGGTCCTCGACGCGCCGATCCGACACGCCGTGCTCCGGTTGCGCCACCGGACTCCCCCCCCGCCCCGCGGGTTTCACCTCGTCGCCGCCCGCTTCACTCGGTCGGACCTGGCCGGACTCGCCCTCCTCTTCCTCCTCCTTCTCTTCCTCACTGCTGCGCTTGGCCTCCGTCTCCCACGGGCCTCCAGGCTTCGACCCGGAGCAGCCTTCTTCGCTGTCCCACTCGTCGCTGTGCTTGGACTCGGAGTCCCCCTCCTCGCTCTGCCGGGCCTCCGAGTCCCCTCCTTCGCTATCTTTGGAGTCGTCGCTGCGCTTGGACCCAGCGGCGGCGCCGACCTCTTCGGCCTGGCCGGCCTCCGCCTTCCCCTTCCCGCATTGCATGAACCTGTCTCCGTCCTCCATCAGAGGCACATCGGAGCAGAAGAAGGTGTTGAGCTCCCACAACGCCCGGCAGGCGGCCCGGAAATCCGGGTCGCAACAGGTGCGCCCTTTGACCTCGGCGTCCTCGCTGTGCCAGGGGATGGCGAAGAGCCGCGTGTCCAGGTACCGGTAGGTGTGGCCCGGCTCGCCCAGCAGGGTCCGGGAAACCACGGTGAACACGTCTCGCTCCCGGATGCGGACCAGATCCCTCAGGAGGCAGCCCTTCCCCCGCAGGGTGAGCAGCGCCGCCTGGACCCGGACGTGGAGCTCGGCGGGCAGCGAGGAGGCCCGCCTCAGAACCAGGCCGGAGTAACTGGACTCCCACTGGGGACCGCGAGGAGGCGTCGTCAGGACGATCACGACACACAACGGGACATTGCAGTAACGGCTTATAGGCGACACGCGAGGCGGCTCACCAGCTGTTGGTAGCCCTGGTCCGAAGGGCCCAGGAAGGGGATCTTCTGGTTTCCCAGCTCCTGCAGCAGCTTCCGCCTCTTTGGAACACAAGGAAAAAAGCAGGCCGATAAGTTACAGGAGCAGCAGGGAGCAAGATGCTGAGAGGAGACGGACAGGACAAACAGTCCCACACCAATTCCTGACGTAAGAAAACTGTGATAGTTATCAAGCTCCTCCTCTTTTATGGAACCAGCTCCACCTTCAGTCCTGGAGGCAGACAGTCTCCTCAGACTGAAGACTTTCCTCTTGATGGTCTGATAGGGAGAACTGAGTCAGGGTCACCTGGTCCAGACCTAGAGACGCTGCTAGAGGCTGAGAGGCTGAGGGGGACGCTTAGGATACACTGAGCTCCTCTCTCCTCTCTCCTTATGGACGTTTAGGATACACTGAGCACCTCTCTCCTCTCCTCTCTCCTTATGGACGTTTTAGGATACACTGAGCTCCTCTCTCCTCTCCTCTCTCCTAATGGACGTTTTAGGATACACTGAGCTCCTCTCTCCTCTCCTCTCTCCTCATGGACGTCTAGGATACACTGAGCTCCTCTCTCCTCTCCCCTTATGGACGTTTAGGATACACTGAGCACCTCTCCTCTCTCCTAATGGACGTTTAGGATACACTGAGCTCTCTCCTCTCCTCTCTCCTTATGGACGTTTAGGATACACTGAGCTCCTCTCTCCTCTCCTCTCTCCTTATGGACGTTTAGGATACACTGAGCTCTCTCCTCTCCTCTCTCCTTATGGACGTTTAGGATACACTGAGCTCTCTCCTCTCCTCTCTCCTTATGGACGTTTAGGATACACTGAGCTCCTCTCTCCTCTCCTCTCTCCTCATGGACGTCTAGGATACACTGAGCTCCTCTCTCCTCTCCTCTCTCCTCATGGACGTCTAGGATACACTGAGCTCCTCTCTCCTCTCCTCTCCCCTTATGGATGTTTAGGATACACTGAGCACCTCTCCTCTCTCCTTACGGACGTCTAGGATACACTGAGCTCCTCTCTCCTCTCCCCTTATGGACGTTTAGGATACACTGAGCACCTCTCCTCTCTCCTAATGGACGTCTAGGATACACTGAGCACCTCTCCTCTCTCCTAATGGACGTTTAGGATACACTGAGCTCTCTCCTCTCCTCTCTCCTTATGGACGTTTAGGATACACTGAGCTCTCTCCTTATGGACGTTTAGGATACACTGAGCTCCTCTCTCCTCTCCTTATGGACGTTTAGGATACACTGAGCTCCTCTCTCCTCTCCTTATGGACGTTTAGGATACACTGAGCACCTCTCTCCTCTCCTCTCTCCTTATGGACGTTTAGGATACACTGAGCACCTCTCTCCTCTCCTCTCTCCTCATGGACGTTCAGGAGACACTGAGCTCCTCTCTCCTCTCCTTATGGACGTTTAGGATACACTGAGCTCCTCTCTCCTCTCCTCTCTCCTTATGGACATTTAGGATACACTGAGCTCTCTCCTCTCCTCTCTCCTTATGGACGTTTAGGATACACTGAGCACCTCTCTCTTCTCCTTATGGACGTTTAGGATACACTGAGCTCCTCTCTCCTCTCCTCTCTCCTTATGGACATTTAGGATGCACTGAGCACCTCTCCTCTCCTCTCTCCTTATGGATGTTTAGGATACACTGAGCTCCTATCTCCTCTCCCCTTATGGATGTTTAGGATACACTGAGCACCTCTCTCCTCTACTTATGGACGTTTAGGATACACTGAGCTCCTCTCTCCTTATGGACATTTAGGATACACTGAGCTCCTATCTCCTCTCCCCTTATGGATGTTTAGGATACACTGAGCACCTCTCTCCTCTCTCTCCTTATGGACGAATGTACATCTCTCCATCACACGTTACTAACTCTGCTTCCTCCCCGGAGTCGTTGTGACTCCACGTCTCATATTGAATTGAGAAGACGTCAGAGTGTGCGAGACCCAGATCTCTTCTGGGCCCGTGTGGCCTACATAAGACTTCCGCTGTGGCACTTTATTTTTAAGAAGTACTGCAAACACAATCTTTGAATACCAGGCTTGCCTTTGCCTTGCTCAGCATAGCACACACGTGAATACATCGCCAACCATCGCACTATAAATATATTCTTCAGAAAGAAAATATAGCTTCTCTAGTTTGCTTTCCTTTTTTTATTCTTGCCATATGTCCCTTGTCTTTGTTTTGTCTGCTTTCTTTTTGTTTTGTTCCGTTTGTCTCTTGTAAAGCGTCTTTGTGTACTTAAAAAGGTGCTATAGAAGTCTAAATTATTATTATTATTAAAACTGTGCAAAGTGTACAACAGCGTCACGTCGAGGAGGATACGGAGCAACAAGAAACTAAAATCTAAATCGTGGAAACGGAGTCGCCGTTTTTTCCCCGGTGGATCAAACTAATAAATGAGTTTGAACAAATGACGCTCTCAAAACTGAGATAGCGGTGGAAAACCGCTCGTCTACAACGACGTCTCACATTCTTATGATTTGGGGAAGGCTGCCGTGACGGTACCTCACACAACCTTGTAAAAGATGCCCTGTGCCATGCGGCGCTCGCCCAATAAAACCATCAACCTGGTGGAGGGATCAAAGTACGTTTCATTGGGACGCATTCCAACCAGACCTGTAAATCCAAACGGCAACCGTCCTAAAATATATATATATATATGTGAAAGTTGTATCTGAGCCTCTGTGTGTGTGTGTGTGTGTGCAGATCCTCAGAGTCCATCTCCACAGGTGCACATTCAATGCCTCACAGAGAGCAGACATGTCTTTTTTTTACACCTTTAAACGTTTTGCATGACGTTGTGCATCAACCGCCACGCAGTCGTGATGTCAGGGGTCACACACATGTGGACCAATGGGTGTCCAGGACTTTAAAACCAAATTTCCATGAATTTTCCAAACATTTTTGTATAATCTCGTATACATGAAAAAGTGAGAAAATGTCGTATTTAAACTAACAATGAGAATTCAAATGCAGACGGTATATAAACTTAAATGACTCAAATGAATGAGAGACAATAGTTTAGATTTAAAAGAATAAACATGTGTCTTTTCGGTTACGGTGCGTTCACTTGCAGCTCGGAAAAGTGAGAATGAAAGAGCGCATGCCGACATATTTTGAGATCAATTCTTTTCAAAGCATATTCATTCTTTAAAACACAGCGTAAAATACACATGAATACAACACATGTCCACAACTTTGGTCATTTAATTTCTTCCAGGACTTTTCCAGGCCTGGAAATAAACCATTTACAAATTACATGTCTTTTCCAGGTTTTTTTCATGACCGTACAAACCCTGGATGGTTTATGGAGGGATGACCCCGTGAGTATCACCCCCCCCCCACCCACAGACACACACAGAGACATTTACAACAGGCTTCTCACATTTCGACTGCCCTAATAATGCCAAAGACCTCATGTGGCACACGGCGGGGGAGATGGGAACCGGCTGCCAGAACACGTGAAAAGTATGAAAAGATGCATGTCCAGACTGAAAAAGAGTCGGGGGGGGGGGGGGGGGATCAAAAAAGGAGGGCAAGCGGTGAAGTCTGTGCATTAAAGACAAGGGGGGGGGGGAGCCAGATCTGAAGCGGTTTTGGTGGATTCACCTCCAGGGCGAAACAAGTCTTTACCTTTAGGCGAAACAACACTACACCTGCTGAAACTTTTCTTAGAGGATGTACACGAGTGCACAGGCCCTTCCAAGTTATTCCGGAACAAACAAGAAAAGAAAAACAGACTCGCAGACGGTCGGAATCTAAAAAACAACAACATGCACTATTCATGGCCAGCCTGCATTCAAAAGGCTGTCGGAGAAGAAAATTGACAACCTGACACACGTTCATCGGTGTCAAATTCTAACTTGTGACAGAAGCTCAGGATATCAAGGTGAGGCTGTGGGCAAGTGTAGTGTGTGTGTGTGTGTGTGTGAGTGTTTTTATCTGAGCCGTATCCCAGCATCCACCTGCTGGAAGTAAGATCCTTGCAGCCTGCTTTGGTCACACCACCGCTGTGTGTACACAAGCACCAAAGTGCGCCTTCATACTGTATGTGTGTGTAAGGCGGCCATAGATTTACACACACACACACAAAAGCACACAGCCGGGGTAGCGAGCATGATGCCTCCTCACAACCGGGGGCCGTCACACACATGTCGGAAACATCAAGCCGCTCAGAAATTCCACAGAATAAAAAAAGAAAAGAAAAAAAGGGAAAGACGAGAAGTTAGCGGAGCACCTCAGAAGCAGATGGACTCTCCCTCTCCCCCTCTCCCCCTCTCTATCTCTCCGGGTCAGGAGGCCGCTGTGTCTGTCTTCTCGTCTCCGTACCCGATTCTAGAAAGCTAAAAAATATTTTTTTTTTTAAAAGACCCAAGAAATGAGATTACCCCATCCCATAATAACACACAGGCGTCACGGTGGCCGAGCGGTATATCTGATGAAAGTTTTTTCTTCTTTTTTAATCTCTCTCTTGCTTGATGGGATTATTCCCTGAGCCGGACTGTTTATCACAGGAAAACATATTCAGGTAGAAAACAACCCGATTGGTCCGCTGTGATCTCCATGAAGAGATATCTGTGTGCGCCGCAGATTTATTTAATTTCGTCCATCTGCGACCCTTTAACTGGACACTTTCTTCAAAGCGTTCCTCGCAGAGTAGATTAATGTCCGGCGCGTTGCATCAATAGCTATAAAAAAAAGAAAGAAGAAAAGCCAGATAATAACAACATTTAAAAAACACCTTCCGGTCCGACTAGCGTCGGCCCCGGAGGTGCCGCTTTAGAGGGACGTACGGGTCCCACTGGACCGGTTTGCATCTGGCTGATGCTAGATAAATATAAAAAATATATAGATAATAAACTGGGAGATAAAAGTAGAGGAAGAGGAGTCGGTCGCTTCATGTGAAAGAAACTTCTCGTGCACTTTTCAGCAAGACCGAAATTCTTCTTTCAATCTTTTCTTCTGCACCTCCAGCCGAAGGAGGGCAGGGTACAGGATGCAGGTTGCATGGGGCAGGATGCATGGGTACAGGTTGCAAGGTGCATGGGTACAGGTTGCAAGGTGCATGGTTGCATGGGGCAGGATGCATGGGTACAGGTTGCAAGGTGCAGGATGCATGGGTACAGGTTGCAAGGTGCATGGGTACAGGTTGCAAGGTGCATGGTTGCATGGGGCAGGATGCATGGGTACAGGTTGCAAGGTGCATGGGGCAGGATGCATGGGTACAGGTTGCAAGGTGCAGGATGCATGGGTACAGGTTGCAGGGGTGCATGGGGCAGGATGCATGGGTACAGGTTGCAGGGGTGCATGGGTACAGGATGCAGGTTGCATGGGGCAGGATGTATGGGTACAAGTTGCAGGGTGTATGGGGCAGGATGCATGGGTGCCGGTTGCATGTTGCATGGGTGCATGGACCGGTCTGGATCTCACCGGGCCTCGTGCCGTGTTGACGACGTGTCGGCGCTTGTGCGACACCCACTTCAGAACCGGCCCTCTTCCGTTGCGACGGCGAGTCAACAGTTATTGCGCAACATCGATTTATTTATTTTTTAAGGCTTTCCGCCCCGCGCCATTTGGCGCCGGGTCGCAGAATGTCGGGAGCTCGCGTGAAGCGACACGGGGCGGCGACCCCCGTCGGAACATTTGAGGTTTTTTTTGCGAGCGGAGCTTTTGAACGCAGCTTTGATCCGAGGGGAGTCGGGTTGGTTCCATGAAGGTCTCTGTGGTCCGAGAGTTTGACCACCTCATCTTCACCGACTCAAACGCTGGTGAGAGAACACAGCATGTAGGTGGCAGACAGATACAGGATAACACACACACACACACACACACACGGTGCACTTCTGTTGCTGCTTCTGGCCGCGAGAAACAACTTTTAATGTGTATAAAAAACTAAACCGTCTATATTTAGTCCTGGAACTGCTATTCTTCAAATACTTGATACACAAAAAGGAGAACAGCGGCTCCAGGACTCGTCATAAATTACCTTTTTTGTTGTTGTGCATTTACAGATCACTTCATAATCCATGGATGCAAACATATACTATTTTTTTTTTAACCCTTGTGTTGCCTTAGGGTCATTTTGACCCGAATCAATATTACACCCTCCCCCCGCCTTTGGGTCATTTTGACCCGATTCAATGTTTCACCCTCCTGTTACCTTTATATTTACTAACATATTTTACCCTTTGGGTTCAATTTGACGCCAGCAATTAAAACCTCCAGAAAATTATTAGAATTAATATTGTTTTCCAAGTTTAAGTGTGAGGCACTTTATGTTTGTTTGTTGACTACCGAAAGAACACCGACATTAAACATTGAATGGGGTCAAATTAATCCGAAGGCGGGGGGAGGGTGTAATATTGATTCGGGTCAAAATGACCCGAAGGCAACACAAGGGTTAAACCCACTTCTGTTGTTGCTTCCAGCCTCGAGGAAGAACTTTTTCTTTTGGATTTAATACGTATAAAAAACTAAAAATTACGACGGAAGAATAGCATCTCCAGGACAAGTTACAATGTCCTAAATTATTATTTTTGTGTTGTGTATTTACAGATCATTTCATAATACATGGATGCAAACCCATCCTATATATTTTTTTTAAACCTATTTCTGTTGTTGCTTAAGTGGAAGAACTTTTTCTTTTATGTTTAATCCGCATCGGAAAAAAACACGTAATACACAAGAAAAACAGCAGCTCCAGGACTAGTTATAATGTGGTAAAACACATTTTTTGGGTGTTTATTTATAGATTATTTCATAATCCATGAATGCCAACCTATAAAAGATTTTTTTTTTTTTGCATCTGGTTGAAGAATACAATGTCATAAATTACCTTTTGTCTGTTTACAGATAATTTCAAAATCCATGGATGCAAACTTGTAAAAAAAAAGGCCCAAAAAAAAAATCAACCATTTCTTAATTCTGACGTTGTTTACAGCCTGTCGTGGCATTCATTTATTTTAGAGACTCAGTTTGACGGCTGACCGGTCCGACTGGTCAGTGGCTACCTGGAATGTGTGGGAGTCGACCTCTGAGTGACGGGGTCGCGGTAATGTGTAAACCTGAGCCTCCCAACCCTGAATATGAATGGAGGTCAATCATGGGGGCAAACAGACGGCTTTCAGCTACTTTCCTGCTGATTGTCGTCGACTCTTCTCCGGATAATCCGTATTATCCCGAGATGTATTTACAGATTCAATTTGGAGCGTGAATCACGTTTTATTTATGCGAGGTCAACCCAAGCTCAAGCGAATAAACACGGATCAGATGTTTACGTCTCACATTTAAGAACATAATCCTCTGCGTGTTTTTTGTCATATTAATTTGCTCAAAAATGTGTTGTTTTTTTCAAATAAGGACCAGAAAAAAAATATATATATAACAATTTGTAAAAAATAAACAGGAAAAAAATTAATGAATTATATATATATTATTTATTTTTTTGTTTGTTATAAAAACTTTAAAAGGAAACGAAAACAAAACAATATATATATAGATAGTTTTTTCCCGTTGCTTTCTTTCTGATATTAATTAAGTTTTCAGAAAAAATTATTTCTGTCAAAAAGAAACATAAAAAAATATATTTATTTCTGTTTCTTTTTTTTTTTAAACAAACAAGTTTGATTAAATTAATCCAGAAATAACTGCAGATGAATGCATTCTGTACATATTGACAGGCATGCTCAACACGTGTTGGGTGGGGGGGTCCACCACAGGTGGAGGACGTGATGACAAATGTCCGACAGGTCGGCTCCGACCCCGTTAATTGTCGTTGGAGGCTGAAAGGCTGCGTCGCTAATTTCACCTCGCGACAGGTCGCCGGGGGGGG